>NW_019384385.1:482735-489289 GCF_000671375.1 Centruroides sculpturatus | reverse complement strand
TACTAGCTTACCCGTCGCGCATTGCTGCGATCTCAGAAGAGATGAAATTCAAGCAAACTCGTTATAATAAAATTAAATTTTCATTTTATCATTTTTATTGAAATATATTATTATTATTCGTTTTCATCGGGAAAACATTTCAAAGTGTCGTTTCAATTCTATTTATTTATTGGAGTGCTCGTGGATACACGATATTTTTTGTTTTTTCGTCTGGTGCGTACACGAATAATTCGGAAGGTTTTCCGACGCGTGAGCTGGCCACATACAGTTGTCCATGCGAGAAGCACGGATTCTCCAAATTTAGCCCACACACTTGCAGCGATTGTCAAAAGCGCGATATTCCCCATTTATATATATATTTTTAAATCCTTTATAATTTTAATTATTTAATTGCTCCTTCCTCTCTTCCTTGGCATGTTGGGAAATTTCTGATAGTTAGATAATAAACCGTTTTATTGTAATTTGTCTTTTTAAATTATTTCGAGTCGATATTAAAATTTGAAAAAGGGCGATACCTAGATCGGTAAAATAGGCGAATTTCTTCCTACAACTTCGGTCGTTGTTCGGGGTACAGTTAAGATTTTAACGAAGTTCGAGCGAAAACATAATTAGCAAAAAAAGTCGAAATAAAGTGATTAAACAAAAATGATTACAAATATCGTAAATAACAGTTCACAAATGCATATACAGAGACATATATATTTTTGAAGGGGGGAAATGGTCTTCACAATTTGAAATCGATCAAACACACTATGCGCGAATGCTCGTGTAAACGCGCGCCATCTATCGTAGGATAAATGTACTTCGCGGGAGTGTATTAAAAAACTTCCCGAAGTTTCATGGCAATCGTACTATGCCACAAACCTTCGCCGGAGTATATTAAACAACTTCCCAAAGTTTCATGGCAATCGGATAAACGGTGTGGTAATGCATGAAGGACATAGGACACACAGACAGACATACATTCATTTTTATATATATAGATATATTTTGAAAAATTATTTAAAATTTTTATTTTTAGTTTAAATATATTTATCTTCTAGAGATAAAAATTTATATTATTGAATTAATTATAGCAAGCAAATGTATTTTTGTTTTTAAGCTTTTAATATTTTGTTTTATTTAAATTTTTTTAGATCACGCTCTCGTAGTAGAGAAAGAAGACGATCTCGTAGTAAAGAAAGAAGGTATAGCTTAGATATGGGTCTTGTAAAATTTAAGAAAATTGTATTAAATTTTTTACTTTTCAGGATCAGAACTGAAAATTTTATAAACTTTACAACTTCATAAAAATAAGAAATACAATGAAAATTAATAACATTGATGTTTATAAACTTAAAACACTAATTTTTAGCTTGTGAAATTTTCAAAGATAGATGTTTTTCTGTCTTTCAGCTTATATTAATTTATAATGTCTTCTGCTGTTTACAGATTTATTATTTTACTTTACATAAGTTACTATATTTGAAAATCTGTAATATTTTTGATTTTTTCAAAACAAAGTTTTAAATAAAAGAAATTGAAAATAATAATAGTAAAAATAATTTATATGTGCTATATTCATAGTAAAATTTAAATTAATAACTTAACAATACAAACTAAATAATTGTGAGGAACAATGAAAGATACCTCTGTGGGGTCTGTTCGACATTGGCCAATGCCACTCGCCTTAGAGGTCGTCCATAAGGTGAAAGATTACGACCCTTGCTTTGCCTGTGATCTGTCAAAATGATGCAAGAAAGCCTTTTTATGTATGGGAGTAGTGGTTTGTTGGATTCAAAGATGACTCACACAGAGACCATAATTTAAAATTATATCATGTTTATTTAAACAAAGACATCATGCTTACAAATAAGATCAAAAGGGTGTACTATAACCAACTTGCAACCTCGGATGATCCTGGAAGTGTGCTCCAACCAGCGCATGTTCGTCCTGGTTTTTTGTGAAGTTCTCTGCTAAATCAGATGCAGGAGGTCAGGGAGGAAAGAAAGAATCGTTGAGAAGTTAGGTCCCTTATTTTTCCTGCACTCGGAGTCTTTGGTCTTCAGAGTCCATCCTTCATCGGAGTCTTTGGGGTTTCTCCTTTGTCTGTTGTTAGAGTATCCACAATCCGTACACAAGGATTGACACTCTCGATCTCCACCTCCCTGTGTTCTTGGGACCTTGGGCTTTTATAACCTTTTTTTTTTTTTTTTCTGAAATTCACCCCTCCACATGAGTGTCAGCAGGTCCCGCTTTGAACACTCTGTAAGGTGACCGTCCAAAGTTACTCTGGCAGACGATCCTTCTCTCATTCTTACGATGTACGATCTAGGATCTGTCAATTAGGTCTGGAATGCAACAATTAAATCATCTCACCTCCTTCCTTGGTCACACCAGTCCTGTTTACAAAATAAGTCACTGATTTATTGGCTTTAGCTTGACAGCCCATTCCCGTCTGGGGGTATCTCAGCCTCACATAATTTATTATTCAACTATAATTTCTCAGAAACTAGAAGTAATGTTGGTTATATATATATATAACCAACAGTATTACTGTATATGTATATATATATATACAGTAATACCTTGACTTACGCTACCCCAACTTACGCGAACCCGGAGTTACGCGATTTTTAAATCTTGTTGATTCCTCTTTTGTTTGAGCGCCACGCAACTCTCGATTACTCACTCCCTTCACACTATTGTTCGGCTTACATGTTCGGACGTCTCGCGCGGAATCGACACATAGCTACAAATTATTTTGTGTTATTTATTTCTGTGTTTGTGATATCTACGGAGACTCAAGAGACTTTATGTGGTGATTTCTTGTAGCCGTGAACAAATCAAAAGACGAGATAAGATTAACGAGAACATTTATTAACTTACATACATCCGACTTGGATTTTACACAAATTGCGAAATTATACCCCGACTTACGCNTTCAAAACACTTTCAAGATGGCCACAAATCCAAATCAGTAATGCTCTATTTTGTACTTTATCAGTTTTTCAACTTGCCAGGAAAAAATTTTCAAAACTTGAGTAAGGGAATTTTTGGTATATTTAGTAGGAAAACAGTTGATAAAATTATTAATTTGTCAAATTCCTTGACATATTTCCTTTTTAATTATTTTTCTGGCTGTACAAAACTATTTGCATACACATATTGCAAAACATATCAATAAAATTAAATAAATAATATACCTACACACTTAAGTTTAATAAGCTTAAATTTATATAAATTTGTCTTTTTAAATACAACTATATGATTTAATAAATTTTCCTGTAAAAAATGATACAACCACTTAAGAAATTGATTTACTTTATAAAAATATTTTAAATATACAGAAATTACTCAAATTAGTGTGGTTAATGCATTCTAGAAAATTATTGCATTAATTGGATCCAAATAATTAAGGAATATATTTAATAAGTAAAATGATTGTTTATTTGAAATGAATTTTTTTTTTCAGTTTAAATGATGATTAGAACTCTCTTAATAATAGATCATAGTTTATAAAAAAACTACAAGAGGATGAAATAAAAAGATTCTATTAAATTTAATTATTATTACTTTGCTACTAAATTTTAAAATATTTTTATTAAAAAAGATTAAGTTATCCAATGTTTTTCGGACTTGTCTCACTGTTATTTTCTGCACAAATTTCCCAGTAACACCAAATTATGTTTTTTTTTTTTAAATGCTCTTTTGTGTAAGTACTGCATTCTTCATCTGAGTCATTATTCAAAACTGACAAGTGAGCTAGAAATGGTCCTTTTAAAAATATGCGTAAAAACATTGTGCAACATTAAAGGTGAGGTAGTAAAAAGTGAATGGCTGGACTAAGCTCAACTAACCATTTTGCCATTCCCTAATTTCAAAATTTGAATTTGACATATTCTTAAAACTTACATGAAATATTGTATTTTAATTGAGAAACTATTATATAAGAATGATGGTATTGGACTTGCTGATTGAGTGATAAAATTTGCTGGAGAGGATTTTCCTGGTTGAAGTGATAAAATTCTTTAATACTACTGTATAATATATGCTGAGTAGCCAAATTATTAGAGACACTGCTCACTCTAACTTGGACGAGTGGATTTGTTAGTGACACATGGTGGTGTAATAGCACTTAGTATATAAAAGACATGCTCAGTATCAAGAGAACTGTTTATCAGTACAGTTAACCTGGCTTGGATAGGACAAAAGATATAAATTTCAATCAAGGCATGTTAATGGGAGCAAGAAGACCCTGTTCCAGTATTTTGAAAACCATTAACATCCTCAGCTTTTCTCATGCAACAGTACCTCGTGTATTCAGAAAATGGCAGTTGGGCCAAAAAATAAGCAATAAATGCAACTGTGAATGAAAAAGGCTTGTGGATCAGAAGTAACAGGCTGCTGGCATAAATCATTCACAGCAACAGAAGGGAAACAATATGACAGATTGCATCTCAGTACAATGCAGATGCAGGCAGCAAAAAGCATATTTGAATTCACAGCAACCAGATCTTATCTTGGATTGGTTTTAACTACAGAAAACTATCAAGGGTGCATTTGCTATCAAAGAAAAACAGAAAAGCACTCCTCAGTGGGCCCAGAGGCATCACAATTGGACACTTGATGAATGGTAAAAGGTCACTTGGTCTGACATGTCTTAGTTCCTTCTCTTCCATGCTGATGGCAGGATCAGAATATGCCAATAGCATAAATCTGTGGACCCATCTTGCCAAGTGACAATCCTAAAAGCTGGTGAGTGGAATAATGGTCTGGGGAATGTTCTCCTGGGACACACTTGGTCCCCTAATAACCTGGAAACATCTCTTAATTCCATAGACTACTTCAACATTGGGCATATTCAACATCTCAGTGTCAAGCCAGTGAGATGCTGCCAGAATTGATGCCTTGAGTGAACATAAACACTGACTGCTGGAGATATTGGGAAAGAAAAATGGCAAATGATATGGACTTCCACATTACATTAAATTTATTTTTGAACTTATTTAATGAGAACAGCTTAATGAAAAATGAATATTTTGAAAAGAAAAAGAGGGATGAAGATTTTTTTAATTTCCATAGAAGTTATAAATAATTAAATCAATTCTAAGATTTCACTTTAACAACTAAAATGATATGATGTCCTATGTAAATATACCAGTATATTAAAATATTCTATTAATGTACAGTACCAACCTAATCTTAATTTATTCAAGGGTACTGTACATTCATCAATAAATAAATTAAGTTCAAAATTGTCAATGCAAAATAGAGCTCTTATGAGTCCCATAATGGTTGCCATCTTATTTGCTGGAGTATTGAGCACTGAAAAAGACATTTGCAGTTTGCTTGCAGCACACTGGCAGCAACTGGAATTTGTCAGAGATTTTGAACAGAGGCACTGAGAGGTTCTGGAAGTGCTGAGATTTTGAATATGGTTATTGTTGCTGACCGGGTTCATTCACTATTGTCTACAGCAGGGGTCGCCAAACTTTTTTTAACTGTCGACCCTCAACCACTTTCCAAAGCCTCACATTGACCCCCACCATAAAGTTTTATTACAAGTGTATGTGTATGAGCAAAAAAAAAAAAAAGTTGTGACCCCTTAGCCGCATCAACCCCCAATGATGTTGCATTGACCCTGGGGGTCGATATTGACTACTTTGGCGACCCCTGGTCTACAGTATTCCCTGACACAGTTGGGCACTTTCAATAGGACAATGCTTCCCTATCACTGTTCTTGATTGATCTCAGATTAGTTCAATGAACATTACTCTGAGTTTCGTTTGCTTCATTGCCTGGCTGTGTCACCTGAAAGAGCATTTGTGGGATGAGGTGAAAAAATCCATTTGAAATCTAGAAATGGCACTATCCAATTTGAACAGAGGGCTACTATTATGTTAGCATGGGCCAATATTTCTGTTCAACAGTTTCAAAATCTTGTAGAATCTATGCCTAGAAGAATTACAGCTGTGATCAAAGCAGGAGGAGGACCAATGCGTTATTAGTATGGTATCTAATAATTTGGCCACTCAGTATACAGTCTATTTTATACTCTGCATTGAGGTTATATATCTGTCTATATCAGGGGTCCCCAACCTTTTTGTACCTAAGAGCACATTCTAGAATACCGGTCAGATGGCGGGCACCATTTATTTTTTTCAAGGTAAATTTATAGTTGGGCATAGTTAATAATACATACACATAATGTACAAGAAAAAAAGAAAAACATTTAATTCAAAAAATGTAATTTAACATATAAAAATTATTAATATTCTTGTGTAAAATATGTAATTATTAAACAATGCATACAAAATCTACAAAGTATAAAAATTCTTTATAAAAAATATGAATCTCAAAGTCAATGTGATTTTTGGCATTGCATTTCATTGGCCATTGCTTCGTAATTAGGAGAATATGATGATATTCCTGCTCGTAAGCAATCGTCAAGGTGTTCATCTGTAAGTCGTGATCTGTACTTTGATTTTATGATATTCATTGTCGAAAACAATGATTCACACAAGTATGTGGAACCGAAAAATGACTTTATTTTATATGCTGCTCTTTTCAAG
>NW_019384385.1:427892-481381 GCF_000671375.1 Centruroides sculpturatus | reverse complement strand
TACTAGCTTACCCGTCGCGCATTGCTGCGATCTCAGAAGAGATGAAATTCAAGCAAACTCGTTATAATAAAATTAAATTTTCATTTTATCATTTTTATTGAAATATATTATTATTATTCGTTTTCATCGGGAAAACATTTCAAAGTGTCGTTTCAATTCTATTTATTTATTGGAGTGCTCGTGGATACACGATATTTTTTGTTTTTTCGTCTGGTGCGTACACGAATAATTCGGAAGGTTTTCCGACGCGTGAGCTGGCCACATACAGTTGTCCATGCGAGAAGCACGGATTCTCCAAATTTAGCCCACACACTTGCAGCGATTGTCAAAAGCGCGATATTCCCCATTTATATATATATTTTTAAATCCTTTATAATTTTAATTATTTAATTGCTCCTTCCTCTCTTCCTTGGCATGTTGGGAAATTTCTGATAGTTAGATAATAAACCGTTTTATTGTAATTTGTCTTTTTAAATTATTTCGAGTCGATATTAAAATTTGAAAAAGGGCGATACCTAGATCGGTAAAATAGGCGAATTTCTTCCTACAACTTCGGTCGTTGTTCGGGGTACAGTTAAGATTTTAACGAAGTTCGAGCGAAAACATAATTAGCAAAAAAAGTCGAAATAAAGTGATTAAACAAAAATGATTACAAATATCGTAAATAACAGTTCACAAATGCATATACAGAGACATATATATTTTTGAAGGGGGGAAATGGTCTTCACAATTTGAAATCGATCAAACACACTATGCGCGAATGCTCGTGTAAACGCGCGCCATCTATCGTAGGATAAATGTACTTCGCGGGAGTGTATTAAAAAACTTCCCGAAGTTTCATGGCAATCGTACTATGCCACAAACCTTCGCCGGAGTATATTAAACAACTTCCCAAAGTTTCATGGCAATCGGATAAACGGTGTGGTAATGCATGAAGGACATAGGACACACAGACAGACATACATTCATTTTTATATATATAGATATATTTTGAAAAATTATTTAAAATTTTTATTTTTAGTTTAAATATATTTATCTTCTAGAGATAAAAATTTATATTATTGAATTAATTATAGCAAGCAAATGTATTTTTGTTTTTAAGCTTTTAATATTTTGTTTTATTTAAATTTTTTTAGATCACGCTCTCGTAGTAGAGAAAGAAGACGATCTCGTAGTAAAGAAAGAAGGTATAGCTTAGATATGGGTCTTGTAAAATTTAAGAAAATTGTATTAAATTTTTTACTTTTCAGGATCAGAACTGAAAATTTTATAAACTTTACAACTTCATAAAAATAAGAAATACAATGAAAATTAATAACATTGATGTTTATAAACTTAAAACACTAATTTTTAGCTTGTGAAATTTTCAAAGATAGATGTTTTTCTGTCTTTCAGCTTATATTAATTTATAATGTCTTCTGCTGTTTACAGATTTATTATTTTACTTTACATAAGTTACTATATTTGAAAATCTGTAATATTTTTGATTTTTTCAAAACAAAGTTTTAAATAAAAGAAATTGAAAATAATAATAGTAAAAATAATTTATATGTGCTATATTCATAGTAAAATTTAAATTAATAACTTAACAATACATACTAAATAATTGTGAGGAACAAAGAAAGATACCTCTGTGGGGTCTGTTCGACATTGGCCAATGCCACTCGCCTTAGAGGTCGTCCATAAGGCGAAAGATTACGACCCTTGTTTTGCCTGTGATCTGTCAAAATGATGCAAGAAAGCTTTTTTATGTATGGGAGTAGTGGTTTGTTGGACGCAAAGATGACTCACACAGAGACCATAATTTAAAATTATATCATGTTTATTTAAACAAAGACATCATGCTTACAAATAAGATCAAAAGGGTGTACTATAACCAACTTGCAACCTCGGATGATCCTGGAAGTGTGCTCCAACCAGCGCATGTTCGTCCTGGTTTTTGGTGAAGTTCTCTGCTAAATCAGATGCAGGAGGTCAGGGAGGAAAGAAAGAATCGTTGAGAAGTTAGGTCCCTTATTTTTCCTGCGCTCGGAGCCTTTGGTCTTCAGAGTCCATCCTTCCTCGGAGTCTTTGGGTTTCTCCTTTGTCTGTTGTTAGAGTAGCCACAATCCATACACAAGGATTGACACTCTCGATCACCACCTCCCTGTGTTCTTGGGACCTTGGGCTTTTATAACCTTTTTTTTTTTTTTTTCTGAAATTCAGAGGTTTTGGTTGGTCCAAATGATGGTCCCCTGTAATTCTATTGGTCCCTGGTCTGTTTCCAGGGATGTAATTTGGGCTGCGGGGTCACCGAACATCCCCGTCTGGGCCATTCCCCTCCAGAGTCAGATCAAGCCCTTCCCCGGATGACAGACCCATAAATTTTACCTGATGTGTATTTTTCTGTCCCAGAGAAGATGCAGCTGTCCTAGCCGCCACCCCTCCACATGAGTGTCAGCAGGTCCCGCTTTGAACACTCTGTAAGGTGACCGTCCAGAGTTACTCTGGCAGACGATCCTTCTCTCATTCTTACGATGTACGATCTAGGATCTGTCAATTAGGTCTGGAATGCAACAATTAAATCATCTCACCTCCTTCCTTGGTCACACCAGTCCTGTTTACAAAATAAGTCACTGATTTATTGGCTTTAGCTTGACAGCCCATTCCCGTCTGGGGGTATCTCAGCCTCACATAATTTATTATTCAACTATAATTTCTCAGAAACTAGAAATAATGTTGGTTATATATATACAGTAATACCTTGACTTACGCTACCCCAACTTACGCGAACCCGGAGTTACGCGATTTTCAAATCTCGTTGATTCCTCTTTTGTTTGAGCGCCACGCAACTCTCGATTACTCACTCCCTTCACACTATTGTTCGGCTTACATGTTCGGACGTCTCGCGCGGAATCGACACATAGCTACAAATTATTTTGTGTTATTTATTTCTGTGTTTGTGATATCTACGGAGACTCAAGAGACTTTATGTGGTGATTTCTTGTAGCCGTGAACA
The DNA here is from genome assembly GCF_000671375.1 of Centruroides sculpturatus. NCBI lineage: Eukaryota > Metazoa > Arthropoda > Arachnida > Scorpiones > Buthidae > Centruroides > Centruroides sculpturatus. The sequence continues at coordinate 478,383 of NW_019384385.1, read as the reverse complement.
AATCAAAAGACGAGATAAGATTAACGAGAACATTTATTAACTTACATACATCCGACTTGGATTTTACACAAATTGCGAAATTATACCCCGACTTACGCAGTTATCGCTCGGTCCCACCTATCGCGTAAGTTCAGGGTATCACTGTATTTAAAATTGTGATATAAAAATTACAGCATAAAACTCTATTGAAAATTAAAATTCAAAAAATTATTTACAATTGCACATATGTTTTTTGACAAGAAATAATTCAAGAACAATTGTTTTAAATTTTGTATTTTATTAATACCATATTTCTTAGAATGTGAGACTCATGTTTTTATCTTTCTACTTATCCAAAGTAATCTCTACTTTGGATAAGTAGAAAGATAAAAATACGAGTCTCACATTCTAAGAAATATGAGATGCTCCTTACAATTGATGGCACTTTAGTTCACAGTCCAAAACAACAATTAATACAGTTACTGTGTGATACAGTAGACCATGTAGTGTGTTATATATTAGAAATAAACATTTTTAGTTATGTTGCTTAACAATGGAAAGTCAATGGAAACAATGTGTATACAAATGTGTACACATATACAGTACAAACATGCATAAAACAAGACAGGAGTTTTTAGAAACTTTAGCTGAAGCTATATAATTATTACTAAATTAATAATAATGTAAAGATACTTGTTTATATTGTATTTAAAATTCTTATACTATTCATATTTTCATCTGTTGAGTAGATCTCGATCACGAAGTAGGGAACGTCGAAGAAGTCGTGATAGAAACAAAAAAGAAAAGGATAGAAGCAAAGATAAGGGAAGAAAGAAAACAAGTAAAGATAAATATCGAGATAAAGAAAAAACTAAATCAAGGTAATATTTTAAACTGTTTTTAATATCACTATATTTAATTTTTTTTAATTTCTATAAAAACTGAAGAATATTTCTAAATATCATAGTTTATTTTTAAAAGTAATTCCTTGAAACCAGAAGATGATAATGAAGAAAAAGATAAAAAAACAGAAGTTAAAAAGGAACCTTTGTCATTAGAAGAATTAATGGCTAAGAAAAAAGCAGAAGAAGAAGCAAGAAGTAAGGTAATATATACTAATGAAACAAATTCAGTTTTAACAACAAAGATTCATCAAATTTAATAAAGATTAAATTTGAGTAGCTAAATCTTAAATTAAGTTGATTCTAACATTTCTGTAAGAGAGATAAACAGGTATGTCTGGAAATAAATAAATACAGTGGTACTTCAAACGCTTTAAAACACAGTTGTCCAACCTTTTTTTCTAATGGACCAAATTAGAAATACATGTATTCAGCAGACCACAAAGGTACTTTATATAAATATATGCTTTTAAAAAGTTTAAAATGTGAATATCAAATTTTAATAACAAATATATATATATAGTTACAAAAAAATACTGTATTGTTGACAATAAAAAAGAAATTATACTCACAAAAAATAAAAATATATTCAATTCGATTTTTGACATTGCCTTCCTTTTATAATATTGTCAATAAATGCTTTTATGGTACTAGTCTTAATTCTAAGAATGTTAACATGGGAATCACTCAACATATTTCTTTCAGAAGTTTTTATGTTTTTCATGCACAAAAAGAATTGTTAACAACAGTATGTACTACCCACATGCATAACAGTTTTTTAGATAAAACAGTTTTCTAGCACCAATTATGCCGTTATGACATCAAAGTGTATCCATTGAAATGAGAATAATTTTTATGACATACTTTTGTGAAGTTGCTGATTCACAGTAAAATGTCAGAATGACAGAGTAATTTCATTTTGTGAGTGGGTGCAATTGGTACAAAGACAAACTCCACAGTTTCACAACAGTGGTCCTGATTTAATTTTTGCAACTTAAAAATAAGTTTGCAGCTATAATAGTCTTCAATCTGCAGGCAAAATCAAGTCTTCCAGTTTGTTTCTTTTATACACAGTGTGAGTGTCCTATGAGAAAGATTCTTCGGTGTTCCTTTTGGAAGTCAACTGCTCCAGGGCATTGTTGTGAGGAAGTTTGTAGAGAAGATGATAATTAATCTGATTTGGTGTTGGGATGCAGAGGAGATTTCAACCAAGAATGGTGCCTCACAACAGGAAGTCTTGGGAAGAAGCTCTGTGTGTCCTTGAAACACGGATTTTTATAGGTTTTTCGGGTCCTAGATCAACCACTTTGATTGGTTTTTTTGCCTCATCTCCACTCTCTAATTGGTTGTCCTTTGTTACTAAGTTTAAAGAGATCAGAACTCAGATTGTGGGATGAGTTAATATCAACTGTCAATTCAATCCTGGTTGGAGATAGTTGATCTTAGGACTTACATTGTCTATTCTTCTATTGCTTAAATATGAGATCTACTTTTTTTTTCTTTTCTTATCAAATCAAACATTTTCCTTTTTGGTCATAAAATTTCTACATTTTAATATTAACCTTTTTATATAATTATTTTATGAATTTCTTTTACATTTTTGGTATGGTTCTGGGACATTTCTAGAACCTTGCACTTTACCAAAATAAATGAAAATGTACCTAAAAAATTTAGGATGATGCTTTGAAGTTTGAACTGCACATGCAGTGAAAAAATGTACTCAAAGCATAAATTGTTGTGTACCAAAGATGACTCACTTTCACTTATACTTTCAATTTTTTTTTTGCTTTATTATTACTATGTTTGGTTATATATACTGTATTTTTGCAGAATGACTAGCATTCTGGTCTATCTGGGGAAGACCATGAAATCAGTTATTTCTGTATGGTAAAAATTGGCATCCCAGGGGAATGCTGGCATGCTTGTTTAAGTGAAGTTATACATCCTTCTTTAGAGGATTAGATACATCTAAAAAAATGAATGAATTAAGTCACATAAAAATAAACAAGTTTTTCTTCTAAAACTGTGAAATTGTCAGCATTATATCAAAAACTACAATTATATTTTTAATTTCTTCACTTTGTCTTTTTCCTAACGACATAAAAAATACTTGTGGACTTTCAAAAGTTCTTTTTTGTGTGTATTTTATTGTTATTTGAATCAAAAATGCAATATTAACTCCTCTTTAGGCGCATAGAGTTTTAAAAGTCACTTGACGCATTGTATCCACTGGATACATAATGCAACTTAATGCAATTTTTATATTTTTACAGATATATATGCTTGAACATCATTATATCTTTGATTTCTACACTTTCTTTACTTTCTAACAGTATAAAATACTTGAGGGTTTAAAAAATGAGATTTTTATTTATATTTTTTTAATTTGATCTGTAAATGCAAAAAACTAAACTTATCAAATTTCAACTCCTTATAAATCATTTCAGCTTTTACTTATTGACAGCAGATTTGCTAAATTTCACAGGAATGTATTATCTTTCAACTTTGGGGTAGTAAAGGTTTGTTTATTTTCTCCAGCGAAAGTAATAGTCTCTGCCATCCCCTCACTATGAAAGACAACAAACTACTAATTATTTTATTACTTTGTTTTCAAAAACTCCCTTTTATGTCAGTAGTGTCAAACAACTAACAGATTGTTTTCTTGCACTTAGGAGAATGTTTTCTTTTATATTTTAGAACTAGTATTGCCAGTAATGAATTCTATAATTTTATTTTTAATAATTTAAAAAATATTGATAAAATTACCAAATAAATGTTTGGGTCACAATTACTAAATGGTATTGCTGTGTAATGAACATAAATTCTAATTGTTGCAAAACTGAAAGTATTAAATTTTTTATTGTGCTCTGATTGCAAGAAAGCAGGGCAATAACACCAAAGCAAGAAAATCTTGTTGTTGAAAATACCAGGAGAAAAAGATAGAAAGAATGTGTAGCATTGTGATAAACTTTAAATATACTACATTGTTATTTTATTGAATTGTGATTGTTATGTGCAACAACTAAGAATACAGCATTCTCATGTTGTGAGAGAATTTACTGGAGATGGTAGTAAGGTATTGTTTTTTGTAAAATTTCTTTGAAAAAGAATTCATAAACTTGAAAACCACTGTAGAAATCACTTCAGAACATTTCAATTGAGGAATATTACATAGTCCATAGTTCAACTGTCAATTTATTTTTGTGAAATTCAATTAAAAAAAGCCATGTATATGCTGGATACATATGCAACAGAATGCCAGTTAAAGTGAAATTACTGAAACTACAGATTTTGTTTGATGACAAGTTTCTTGAACACATGTAGAAATAGCCAGATGACCAAGATGTTAAGGTGTCAATGTACTGTTCCAAGGACTGGGAATTGATTCTGGATGGGTTGATAAAACCTAAGAATTTTTCAGAGAGTTGCCTGCCCCAGAAATGTTGATCCCTTCCGGTTCCTTATTATCCAGTTGTCCTATTGTGGGTCTGATGAACCCACAGTGGAATTGATAAAAAGGACTGTCTTTCTGTCCTGTGGACACTTAGTGTCCACAGGACAGAAAGAGTCAAACAATAAAAAAAATATATAAAAAAAACACATGTGGGTGACAAAATTCATTAGTTGCTATGAATTAAATTGAAAAACTGAAAACTTCAGAATTTTCTTTATTGAAAACATTAATCTGCTGTTGAAAATGTTATATTTATTCTTTAATTTTAATAAATAAAATAATAAATTAGAATTTTTTAGTATTAAAACTAATAATTTATTATTTTTAAATTAAATAATTTTAGACAATAGTATTTTTTATTTAAAAATGAAAAATATTTAATGTGTAAATTTTTTAAGTTAAATATTTTTCTTTGAAATATTATGTAAGTAATAAATAAATAAATTGAATGAAATCTAAAAACAGTAGTGTTTTTTTATAATTTTGATTAGAAAATTAATTCATTTTCTTACATATAATTAAAACTCTTATTTATTTATTTATTTTTAGCCCGTCTTTCTTACTAAAGAGCAAAGAATTGCAGAAGCATTGCAAAGACGACAGCAAGAGGTTGATGAACAGAAAAAACGAACAGAGGAAGAACGAAAAATGCGCATGATGTTTTTTGATGAAGCCAAGAAAACAGTAGGTATGTAAATAAAATAACTACATTATTAATTATTTATTTCATTAATAATAAATATTTATAATTAAGATCAAATATCTCCAAGTCAATAGTAGTTTTTAAAAACAAGAAATATTTTAATTTCTTAAAAATATTATCAAAGAACAATAAAATGTTTACATTCTGATAAAAAGTTCCATATTTGATAAAGCACACATCTCTCAACAGACCTTTCATTGTAAGCTATTGCTGGAGTAAAAGTTTTATCCTCACTGTAGTCAACTTCTGTTGGCTTCAATAGTAGAAACATAATGCAAGTTCCTGTGGGTCAAAAGTCACAGGTGGTGTCAGATCTGACCCGAGGGTGTGCTGCCATCCTGTCACAATTCTTTACACACAAAACAAAGTGTTAATTTGCAAATGAAAACGAACAGTGACGTGTGGATGAAAGTCATACGAAACAATGAAAAAAAAACCAACCACAGTACCCTCATTTAACCTGTGCACACACACACACACACACACACACAGGTTAAATGAACCATTCCAAATACTGATCACAGTATTATACAGAGTGTTTCCAATCTTTTGAGTGATATTTTGTCAGTTGATAGAAAACATAGAATACAAAAAGTTTTCCATGTAGACTTATTTTGGTTTAGCCTTAGTTTCATGTTATGCACAAAAAACTCAGTTTGCAAATACTTTTTCAATATCTCTGGGTCTAGTCAACTAATTTCAATATTTTTTTTTCTTGAATGAAGGTGTATTTTTCCTTTAAAAATATTTTTTACAACCTTGTAAACATGGTTTTTGATTAGTGAGGTTTTGTACAGGTCTTAGGAAGATCTAAAACTAAAAAGTTAACATTAATCATTAATTTGCTTAATTAATGAAACTTAACTGCATTTTAAACTTTTATGATTATTAACCTGGTTTCAGGTGAAAGTTTCAAACTGGTAATACATAATGCTTTATTAGTGCAATCAATTACATATCTCAAAAGACACAAAGTAAATTTGTATTTCAAGATTAGTTTGATAACCATGACAATGTTTTTCTTGCACCACCATGAAAATATTAACACAAAAATGTTCTCAACTTTTTCCTTTTTAATAATTAAAACAACTATGTTTTCAAGATTATAAAAAAACAACAAACCAACCACTGCGATAAATCATTGGGCTATAATTTAGAATAAATAATTATAAATAATAAATGAATTTGGCACTAGAGGGAGGGGTTAGGCATCATTTAAATAAACAACCCTGATGCAAAGCAACAACACACCAACCACTTCCATAAATCATCAGGCTATAATTTGGAATAAATAATTATAAATAATAAATGAATTTGGCACTAGAGTGCCTTGTGTGAATGCTCCTCAGTCGGCACTGTAATGGCCGATGATGGCTGTAGCTTAATGTTAAATATACTGGAAGAGGAAATCGGACCAAAGGTCCGGGTAGCATAANAGAGGGAGGGGTTAGGCATCATTTTGTATTAAAATTAATAATTATAATATTTAATTATAGTCCAATGATTTATGGCAGTGGTTGGTGTGTTGTTGCATTGCATTGGGTTAACAGGGTTGTTTATTTGTATATCTATGCCTTGCCAGGTATGCGATGGCCAACTGAGTTCCTTTTGTGGATGTTTACTGGATGAGGGTGCTGAATGCTCCCCCAGTCGGCACCATAATGGATGACGATGGCTATAGCTTAACGTTAAATATACTGGAAGAGGAGATTGGACCAAAGGTCTGTGTAGTGTAACTGGTAATGCATTCGCATGGTAAGCAAAAGTTGTGGGTTTGTGTCTCGCTTTGCATCAATTTTTTTTTTCTTCCAGTTTAATTGAAATTATTTAATTAAATATTGTAATTATTAATTTTAATACAAGAGTTTACCTAACACCTCCCTCTAGTGCCAAATTCATTTATTATATATAATTATTTATTCCAAGTTATTGCCCAATGATTTACAGCAGTGGTTGGTGTGTTGTTGGATTGCATCAGGTTAGCAAGGTTGTTTATTTGTTATAAAAAAAAAGTCTATTCAAAAGCAAAAATTTCTTTTGAATAGATTTAGTTCCTGAAAAGGAGTATTTTACTCCTTCATTCAAGAAACAAAAAAACAAATTTTCAAAATTGGTTGACTATAACCAGAGATATTCAAAAAATATTTTACAAAATTCACAATTATTGTACATAACTCAAAACCAAGGCAAAATTGAAAGAAGTGTTTGGGTGAAAACTTTTTGTATTCAACATTTTCTATCAGCTGGCAAAATATTGCTGAAAAGATTGGAGACACCCTATATAACCAAACACATGAAAAATATAATAAAAAGCCATTGAAAATATATGAGTGTAATGCTAGAGATGCTTTCACAGCAGGAGTGAGAGACAACTTGGATGATGTTTATACATTTTTTCACTGCATGCACAGTTCAAACAAAGAAGCATAATTTAAACTCTAGAATGAAGTTATTAGTTATTCAAAGTATGAGATATCATTGTATAAATATCAGTGGAGTAAATGTGTGTAATTTTTAATAAATGATTTAGTTGTGCCTGTGTGGATGTGTAGAGATTTAATTTATCTATGTAAGAGATGAGATTATCATCATCACATGAAATAAACGAAAAGAATTAAATATAATGGTATAGTGTTAAATACAGACTTGCAACTAACCATGTATGACTTTCAACAAACACGTTGCTCTGTGTATTGATGCTGCTTATGGATAAAGATGTAAAGGGTTTTTTTAAATAAAGATAATCATATATAATCATAAGTGTCTATTTTTTAACTTTGAATAAAATTTTTAGGATTTATATAGATTATTTAGATGCTGAAAATATCTGAAATATTTTAAAATACTTTAAAGCTTTAAAATTGTTTTATATTTTAATATTTTTTAATTAAATTGTAACTACATTTTGAAATTTAAGATAATGTTTTGAAATGCTGTATTTGTTTAATTATTAGCACTCTCCAAAATTGAAGTACACCTAATTAAGATGTACACTAAATAGATAGCTGATAAAACAAAAGTACATGCATGACTGAAAGTATTGATAGTATGCAAAAAAAAAGCAAACTTAAACTTACACCTTTAAAATTAATTTGTCAATGAATATAATTCTTGACACTCATTATTAACAGAACTTATTATAAACTTTAAAGGACTTTTGAATAAGTATTGTAGATGGTTGCAAAGATAAAGAAATTTCAGCTTTTAGTCCTAGGTAAGACTCTGATAGACAACTGAAATTATTATAACAGAATACATTGATAGAAGAGAGCTAATTATAAATAATGTACAAGAAACAGAAAACTCAAAAAAATGAAAACAGCATTGAATTTTATAACTAAAATTATACATAGTATTAAAAAATAATTTTAAAAAATTTATTGCAAGTTTTAATTCAAATAGATAAAGATACTTCTGAAATAATAGTTCCTTTTTCTCATATCTTAAAAAAAAATTGATATTGTAGATGTATTGAAATATTTTCCAAGAAAAATTGTATGCTACCAGAGATGGTATAAGTATTTATAAATGCAAAAAATCTGTTTTGAAAATTATTTATTTTACCTGTGATAGCAATAATAAAAATCTTATAGCTATTTGATTTAATTTACTAGGCTGAAACATTGAATTTGTCAAATAATGAATTCAATATTTTATGCTTTGCAAAGTATTAATTTATTATTTCATTATGATAATACTGTTTAATAATTATTATATAATTTTTAAATTATCAATTTAGAAGACAGAGATAGAAGAGATAGACCACCACCAAGAGACACTGTTGCATTAATTAGCATTAATGAAGATGATGATGGTAGAGAAAAAATCAGAGAAAATAAAGATAAAGAGAAAGAATTAGAAGCAATCAAGGTTTGTCTATTACACTGCTTAATTGTAAATTTCTATATTTTATTATTGCATGAAGTTAATTTAAGTTAAATTATCAGAAAATTTTATTATTCAATACTTTATAACTTTATAAAATTATTCAAGTTCTTAATTTTTATGAACAATATTAAATAAAAAGTAAATTGCATTTTAATTTTGATACATTTAACTAAACATATTGAATATAAAGAAAATGTAAATATAATCCTAATTTTTTTTATAATTTTAAATTTTAGGAAAGATATTTAGGCTTAATTAAAAAGAAAAGAAGAGTGAGACGTTTGAATGATAGAAAATTTGTATTTGATTGGGATGCATCAGAAGATACTTCAGTTGATTATAATCCAATTTATAAAGAGAGACACACTGTTCAATTTTTTGGAAGAGGACATGTTGCAGGAATAGATTTAAAAGTAAATTAATTTCAATATTTTTATTATCTTATTTTTACTATATAATTACATACATGATTATTCATAAGGAATGAAATCCATATTATAAATTAGGAATTGATAAGTGAAAAATAAAAATATTGAGTTGACTACTTACTACCTCGTTTCATTTTGAACAGAGATCTCACATTAGATAATAATAGAAATGCCCTCTATAGTTGATTGATTCCTTTTTCTGGCAATTTATTACAGATTGAGTATACCTTAACACTAATGCACTAAGAAAAACAGAATGAAATCAGTAAAATTGTCAATGAGATTCTAAATTGCACTTCTGAAAACATGCAGTACCAAAGCCATTCTTCTCCATACAGGTTTATCTGGAGAAGAATGGTTTTAGTACTGGAGATTTGTAATTTCATGATTGATAAATAAAAAGAAACTAAACAAAATTGAAAGTCATGGTATTATTTTAACACCATTGATATGAATTCCAGGTTGAATTTCTCTCAAATTTAACATTTGAACTCTAGAATGTTTGAAGTTTGATTCTATTCTTTAAATTGTGTACAGTAGAGGAATAAAGAATTTTTAAAATGTGTTAGATTGATCACTTAGTGTGATAAATCCTTACATAAGATAACCTTTGTAGTTATATAAATCAAATACTATAATATTTTAGTCTACCATTGTCATGTTTATCGCAATACTTGGATGGTACGAAATGGACAATTTCATTGATCAAGTAGACAGCAATTGAATGTGTTATTAAGCTAAGTTATTTAAAATATACTTTTTTCTAATGTTAGCTCTAAAAACTGTTTCATTCACAGTCAAATATCAAATGGCAATTTTGTGTTTGGCAGTAATCTTGTATTATGTAATTTTCCTATTTAAATGCCCTGATACTGCTGTCTGATAGGAAGAAAGGATATGTTGTGGAAGAAAGTTTAAGTTAATTCAACCAAAAGTAGTAGTAGACCTCCTCCTGGAAGAGAGGATGGTCAACAACTACTAATTAATATTTGAAAAGTGATCTGTGTTGGATAGCTTGTGATGGTCCTGCATGTGATTGAAATTGCTATTTTTGGGCTACAATTTGTAAAAATTTTAGACTTATAAATTCCCACTCACTTTCTTTAATCTCAAGAATGGAATTAGAAAGATGAAAGTTAAGACCAGATATAGAAAGCTTGGAAGCAGGAGACCCCAATTAACTATATATGTATTTCCAATGCAAACAGGAAGTGGTGTTATTTCAATTCAGAAATTTTCTCCTGAAAAGTGTTAGATAGATGACTGGCACAACTCTGTTGTTCAAGGAAAGTATGATGTACAGGGAAAAGACAATACAGTACTAATTTGAGATGGAGAGTATATATTTTAAATTAAATAAATTAAAAATATGATTAAAAATTGCAACCCAGCATTGTGACAATTGCTCATTTAAAATAAAATGTAACATATGATGCCACCAAAATTTTAAATGTTGCTAGGAAATGCAACTAATTCGTTGCTGAATTTTTTTTTAATTTTCTTCATTTAATTATTGATAGCCAACTTACATATAATCAAATCTGTAAAAATTGAAGTTTGATTGTACTTGCTTTTTAATATAATTGATTTAAGAATTCAGTTCATTTTATTAATTATTTTAGTCTTCCAAGAAACATAATTTATTTTAAAACTAAATAAACTTCATTAAAATAAATAAATAAATAATTTAAAAACTTTTTCATTAAAAATTAAGTTTATTTATTACTTAACCAGCTATTATAACAGAGAGAAAGTATGGAAATCAGGCAAAAAATGACTTTACAATTTTGTGCTCAGGATACCTTGAAATGCAAAAATGTTCGGGTGTAATTTCTGTATGTATGGCTGTTTGTGTATGGGGGATCACAATTTTGTTTAACCTTTTTGAAGCTTAATAACATGTGCATTTTGTTGAAAATTTCTGAAATTTTGCAGGGAGGTTTGTTTACTAGGGATTGATGCTATTAAATTTTGGTGGTTAAAGATCGAGGTGGTGGGGAGATTATGTGGGTCATGTGTACCTCCAGTAAGATCGGACTTAGTGACAATTTTATTCATTATTAGCATTTACCATTTTTTTATAAAACCCATCCCTACCCTCATATTTAAGCTTTTTGCCATTTTATAATAGTTAGAAATATGAAAAGTTTTAATAAAATATGAACAAAGATGGTGCCACCAAAATTTTAAATGTTGCTGGTTTACTTTTAAAATAAACTTAATTTTTGTTTTGTTTTTTTTAATCAGTTCTAATGGTTACTTTAAATTATATCTAGAATTATCAACTTTTTCTTTCAGTCACAAAAAAAAGAGCAATCAAAATTTTATGGAGAACTTTTGGAGAAAAGAAGAACTCTAGCTGAAAAAGAACAAGAAATGTGATTATTTCAATTTATATTATCAATTAATCAAATAATGAATATAAATTTATAAGAATATATTTTTCATTAATTTTTTAAAATTTTATGTAAATTTATCAGCAAAATAATCAGAAAGTGTTAGGATAAAGTATTTAAGCATAAGTTTTCCAAAAACTAATTTAGAGAAAATTTTTTTTATTTTTCTTTGAGTGAAATGCAGTATTTCTGAAATTTATTATTTTAATCTGCAAAATTGCAGATTGCGTTTAAAAAAATTAAAGAAAAAAGAAGATAAACAAAAATGGGATGATAGACATTGGACTCAGAAAACATTGGAAGAAATGACAGAAAGAGATTGGCGTATTTTTCGAGAAGATTTTAATATTGCTATTAAAGGAGGACGTATTCCTAATCCTATAAGGCATTGGAAAGAGTGTTTTCTACCTAAAGTAATACTTGATATTATTGAACAATTAGGTTATAAGGTAAATATGATATTTTTATAGATTTATTTTCAGATAACATGAATCATAGTGCATATTATTTATATGAAAAAAATATAGATATTGAGTTGAGATTATATAGTGATTGATTGATATTGAAAATCATTAATAAAAATGATTACAAATGATCAAAATTTTATAAACTCTTCCTTTCACTTCTTTATATGAAAGAATAGGAAAGACTTACTTTTTCATCCGAGGTTATAATATAATAAAAATAATTTATTGCTCCACACTGTACTATTATATATATATATATATGATTCACATATAATATAATTAAGCTATTCCAAAAATATACATTAACAGAATTATTCAGATTCTGAACTTACACAGATTTTTTCAATTTAAATTTGTTTTCATACCATACACTGTTTTGCTCAGAGAGCAAAATATAGTGTTTTCTATTTACCAGGTGCTTTCTTAGCTTTGCTCCATCTNTGTATGGTGAGGGAGCCATTGATGATTCCACGTGCCGTAAGTGGTTTAGAAAGTTTCGTGAAAGCAATTTTAACCTTAGCGATGCACCACGTTCTGGACGACCAGCCGAGGCTGATGACGACAAAATATTGGCACTAATTGAAAGTGATCGACACAAAACAACTCGAGAGATTGGCGAAATTCTTGGAATCAATCAGTCAACAGTGTCAAGGCGATTACATCAACTTGGAATGGTTAGCAAGGCCGATGTATGGGTGCCGCATGAGTTAACAGAAAAAAATATGATAGACCGAATTTCTGCTTGCGATTCTCTATTGAAGCGCAATGAAATCGATCCATTTTTAAAGCGATCATTACAGGTGATGAAAAATGGATTGTGTACAATAATGTTAAGCGTAAAAGATCATGGTGTAAGCACGGAGATGCCCCTTCAACCAGTGCAAAAGCCAGTTTACACCCAAAGAAGGTAATGCTATGCATTTGGTGGGACTGGAAGGTAATCATTTATTATGAGCTGTTACCTGAAAATCAGACTATTAATTCAGAGAAATACTGTTCACAACTAAGTGAATTAAAGCGAGCAATTGACCAGAAGCAACCTGAATTAGCCAACAGAAAGGGCATTGTGTTCCATCANTTTTTAAAATTTTATGTAAATTTATCAGCAAAATAATCAGAAAGTGTTAGGATAAAGTATTTAAGCATAAGTTTTCCAAAAACTAATTTAGAGAAAATTTTTTTTATTTTTCTTTGAGTGAAATGCAGTATTTCTGAAATTTATTATTTTAATCTGCAAAATTGCAGATTGCGTTTAAAAAAATTAAAGAAAAAAGAAGATAAACAAAAATGGGATGATAGACATTGGACTCAGAAAACATTGGAAGAAATGACAGAAAGAGATTGGCGTATTTTTCGAGAAGATTTTAATATTGCTATTAAAGGAGGACGTATTCCTAATCCTATAAGGCATTGGAAAGAGTGTTTTCTACCTAAAGTAATACTTGATATTATTGAACAATTAGGTTATAAGGTAAATATGATATTTTTATAGATTTATTTTCAGATAACATGAATCATAGTGCATATTATTTATATGAAAAAAATATAGATATTGAGTTGAGATTATATAGTGATTGATTGATATTGAAAATCATTAATAAAAATGATTACAAATGATCAAAATTTTATAAACTCTTCCTTTCACTTCTTTATATGAAAGAATAGGAAAGACTTACTTTTTCATCCGAGGTTATAATATAATAAAAATAATTTATTGCTCCACACTGTACTATTATATATATATATATATGATTCACATATAATATAATTAAGCTATTCCAAAAATATACATTAACAGAATTATTCAGATTCTGAACTTACACAGATTTTTTCAATTTAAATTTGTTTTCATACCATACACTGTTTTGCTCAGAGAGCAAAATATAGTGTTTTCTATTTACCAGGTGCTTTCTTAGCTTTGCTCCATCTTTAGGATTTTATCATACAGTTAATTAAATAATAAAACCCTGAAGATGAAACACAGCCCTGAAAGTGCTTGGTATATAAAAAATGATATATAGTAGAAATCTGTTAAGAAGAATTACATTAGAAGTTTTCCCATGTAAGAAGTTTAATTACAAAGGTCCCAATAAGTAAGGAAAAATGAACACTTCTAGATGTTTCTGCATGGTATTTTAGATATCCTTCACTTCCTGTTTAGTGTCTTCTATTCTATTATGCTATTTTGCCATATTTAGCATATATGATTTCTAAACAAGTACCTACAGCACATTGAAAGTTATTATAGTCTAATTTGTAAATAATTTCAACCTTCTATATAGAGTTCTATATATTGTTAAAGAACCTATAGTCTTCTACAAGTTTTTTAACTGACCACCCACTGATGAACTTTAATCACTGTTTTGTGTAGTTTGACCCCAATTTTTAACATATGTTTACTGGAATACAGGCACTCTTCTACTTATAAACAGGTTAGATTTCCAAGGTTTTGTTGTAAGTCAAAAACTAATTTACAAAATACATTTGTAAACAGAATAATAATTTATTGTTAGTGTTTGATCCTTCAATATATTTAATAGAATACATTATGCTTGTTTACCTACTTGCTATTGTTTAGTAGCAGGTGTTTCAAACAGTTTTTTTTCACTTAACACACATAGTTTTATAATGTCGAGTTTAATTTCTATGGTAATAATCTTGCATTTATCTCCACAACTAGATTTACTATTTCATTTTTGAAGCACTAGTCATAAAAGTTATAAAAATTGCAAACAGTAGTAAAATATGCCATTACTCCAACAATTACCAATTTCAACCACATCACAATTGGCAATGGAACTTCAGTATTCATGTGAAAATGAAAATGATGATATTCAATAGAAATAAGTCCACAATAATTATTTATTAAAAATTTTTTATTTATTACTGGCCAAAGACTGACTTCAATACCACCTGTGAACTTCAAAATTCACACAAAATTTTAATTTTAGATATATGGTCAAATTGTTTGTAAGTAAGGGAGCTCCTGTACATTCAAAATTTTAGTAAATATGCATTTTTTTAACAGATCAATTAACACATTTATGTGAATATCGTTTTAAAATATTTTCAGTTATCTAAGATAGGTACATTTAAAAAATTGTACAGTAGAGCCTCGAAAACGCGGCACTCGATAACCCGGCACTCCGGATAACACGGCCATACCCTGGCAGGGAAAAAATCCTTAGTTAATTAATTTTCATTATAGACAGCTTTATGCCTCATAAAGTATTTTTCTAGGGTCTGTCTTATCAGGTAAATTACTGTACACAGTGTATTCATTAATTTTCATTTTCATGTAGTAAAGGCTCTATGCCTTCATAAAGGTCGTACTTTTCCTTTGTTTAAGGGTATTTGGGCAGTTTATTCTCTGTTGTATTCTCAAGTAAATAATACATACAAATATAGTACAGTATTTTCTGAGGAAACACTCATACTTAGTTTTTTTAACCCCATTCCCGATAACCCAGCATTTTCACAAACTCGGCCGCCCTTCGGTCCACATTAGGCAGAGTTTTCGAGGCTCTACTATATTTATATTGACATATGAAAATTTTTGTTTTATTTACAATTTGAATATATTAGTCTGATTTGATCTATATTAGTCAAATCAGATGCAAATTTGCAAATATTCTAAGCACTTCTAGTCTCAAACTCAACTTGTGCTTACAAATGTATGCTGTGCTACTGAATTGAATTTATTGCTTATACAATTGAACCTATCTACCTCAAATCTCACAGGAACAATAAAAAAATTTGAGATAGAGAGGTTCATATGCAGTAAACAGTAATAGGTTTGATTTGAGGTGCTATACAGTACAGCATGTACAGTACATACATGTATTAGGTAAAAATAAACATTTTTGACATTCATTAGCAGAAATAGTTGTCAATAATTTCTGATGGTTTTTTTTTTTTTTTTTTTTTTGACTGGACAAGTTTTTGAAGGTAAGCAATAGTCATGAATGAATCTTGACTAATATCTTCCTGACATTCAAGGAAAGTTATCATTTCAATGACCTTTTCCACTTCTTTTGTGGTAATAAGTTAGGTGAATTTATGTGATCCTCTTTGGCAATTA
Source organism: Centruroides sculpturatus (assembly GCF_000671375.1). NCBI lineage: Eukaryota > Metazoa > Arthropoda > Arachnida > Scorpiones > Buthidae > Centruroides > Centruroides sculpturatus. The sequence continues at coordinate 462,085 of NW_019384385.1, read as the reverse complement.
TCCACACTTTTTAAATTTACTTCATTGGATTGTATGTCTTTCATGTTAATGGTGTTTTGTTGTTGTTCCTCTTCTTCATTATTTCTTTGCTTAAACTCTGCTTTTAGAAAACTGTTCTTGGTTGTCCTTTGTGTAACATTCCTCCAAGCATAGTCTATCATCCTCGTAGCATCCAAAACATTAATAGTGGGAAGGATATTGCCATTGTTTGTAACATCTAGAAGTTTTCAAACCAGTTCTCCTCTGTATCCCACTTTGAAGCTTTGAATGATCCCTTGATCAAGGGTTGCAGAAGTGGTATTTGGAGGCAAAAATCTTATAGTAATGTTTTTTAAAGTAGGGAGGTTGGAATGAGCATTGCTGTTATCGACCAAAAGAAGAATTTTTTTTTAAACTCAGATTTATCAGTTCCTTTCAACTAGTCACTTAAGATTTTACTTGTCATTCAAGCTTTCTAGTTTGTTTCGTATGTTATAGGAAAAAATTTCACTTTTGAGAAACAACTGGACTTGCAGAATGACCACTCATCAGTGATGGAAGTTTTTCACTTTCAGTTTGATTAACTGCTAAGAGTACAGTTACATGTACAGTACAGTTTTCCACCTTGGCACTTTTGTCTCTTGAGTACTGTATACCTGTTTTGGTTGGGAGGGAAAAGCCTGTTTTATCTGTGTTAAAGACATCTGTTGACTTGTAGCATTAAACAAGAGAAAGCCTTGGGTCACTCTTCACAAACACTTTGAGGCACAGACACACTTTTGTCACTAAGTTTGCTTAAGACAATGTTCTGTCTACTTTTAAAGCTCAAGTTACCTGTTGCTGGCTTTAAATTTGCTATGGCCAAGTCTTTTGGCAAAATCCTCAACTTTCCTTTGTAACATTATTCCACTAAGAGGAATTCCTTGGTTGCAATATTGCACAAACCATTTTCTTACATATTCATCTATTTCTTGAAAAAACATTTTTGGTTTTTTCACATTTTTGGGGTTTTTCACATTTTGGTTTTTTCACATTCACATTGTTTTTAAAGTTTCTCTCTATTGATACTCAGTTCTTTATTATTGTTGAAACTGTACTCAATGGAATATCAAATTTGGTCACAACTTCATTCTTTTTCATCTAAGGATTTTCATCCAAAAATTTTAAGACTCATTTTTTCTCCAATTGAAAAAACATTCAACTTTCTTCTCTCACCAGCTATTTGCTTTTCTTTTGCAATCACAAACTTAAAGGATGTCAAAAATGCCATTGGTCAAGAAAAGTACATTAAAATCTGTTCTAACATGTCACCATGATAATAACCAATAAGGCACAAGTCAAACATGTAGTCAATCAGGGAAAAGCAGTTTTAATTGAAACTATGTATTGTATTGTAAGAAATGTTTCTAAACTACAATTTTTGCTTTGCTACTGAATTGAATTTCAATTCAATCAAAACGTAGTTGCTGAGCTTTGAATTTGTCATTAACAATTCAAGATATAGAGGTTTTTGGAGAAATTTATTCAAGATAAACATGAATTTAGAGGAAAAAATAAATTTTGAGATAAAGAGGTTTTTGAGATAGACCAATTTAACTCACAATTTCTCTTTTTTTTCTTCTGTCATAGAAATGCTGATCCAATTAGCTTTCTTGTATTCAATGATAAAGAAATACAATATTTACAGAATTTGGAAGTAAACACAAAATCTTTCATTTGAGTGTGATTTCAGGGAGCTTCTGGCTTCCAATGGCTTTGCTCTCTTCCATTTTTCATTCATTTCACACTCACTTTTGAGGTGATTTATGCTGTTTGTTTGTTTTTGAATACCATTTTGGATAAGGAAAGTTGAATGAGTGACTTTTAAATGATATTTCTGAATTTTAACCTAAATAAGAAAATTTATTTATTTTATTTAGTGATCAGATTTTAGTGAAAGTTTTTAACTTTGCATAAATCATTATATTTAGTATTAGTACGCCCTGTGTTATTCAACACATAAGACCAGCACAAAGTTCTCTTATCTTCCATATATTAAGTATTGAAATTAATTAGTGTTGAAAATGGTACTTGATTTCCTTTGGCAAAAATATTTATATTTAATGACATCATATTATATATCTACAATCTGTTAAATAATTTTTTCATATTTTCAGACTCATAAAAGCTCTAGAAGTTTAAAAAGTTTTCCTCATTTATTTATTATTCCTCTGAATGAGATTATATTTTAATAATCTTGCCATTAAAGTGTAAATAAATTAGATAAAGAAATAGTTTCTGATATATAAATTCTATTAAGAATGTCTATATTATTAATATTATTAAATATTAAGAATTTCTATAATGTGTTAATTATTATATAATTCTTTACAATTTTAAGTATTGTATTCACATTTAAAGTCTCATAATGTAAATTAGAATATGATTTCTGCATAATAAAACTATATATAATTTTATACTTATATTATATAGACATATATATATATATATGTATAATCTTTTAAAATATTTTAAATTTATTTATGAACTTTAGGAACCTACTCCTATTCAAAGACAAGCTATTCCCATTGGTCTACAGAATCGAGATATAATTGGTGTTGCAGAGACAGGCAGTGGTAAAACTCTAGCTTTTCTTATTCCTTTATTGGTATGGATTACTTCTTTACCAAAAATTGAAAGGTATCATACCATTTTATTTTAACTTGTTGAATTGAAATGCATTTTTAGCACAAATTTATCTGAATATATTTCTATCTGTTATTAGAGTTGAAGATGTGGATCAAGGACCATATTCTATAATATTAGCACCTACACGTGAATTGGCTCAACAGATAGAAGAAGAAACAATTAAATTTGCTAAAATGTTAGAAATTCGTACAGTGGCTGTTATTGGAGGTTTATCAAGAGAAGAACAAGGTTTTAGATTACGTCTTGGATGTGAAGTATGTAATAAGTATATGTATTTGTGTTGTTGAGTAAGATTTTTCATAATTGACATTTGTTCTTAATTTCAGATTGTAATTGCTACTCCTGGTCGTTTGATTGATGTGCTAGAAAATCGTTACTTAGTATTAAGTCGCTGCACTTACATTGTTTTGGATGAAGTAAGTTTATTCTTTACTATTGATATGTCACATTTTAAATTGGAATTTTCAAATTTTGAAATGAATTACAGTTAGGTCAAATTAATTTGATTATTGTATAATTAGAACATTTCTGAGATTCATGTTTTAAATTAATGTTAAAAATATAGTTAACTCAAACTTAGTATAAATTTACATAATTTGAAGTTGCTGTACATTATATTTCAAAAATAATAGTCAAAAGGAGCTAGTAGCATGTTATCAACTGATTTACACAGAGTAATTAAACAAGGTAAAACTCTTAAGAAGTTTGACAATGTTGTGGCATTGCCAAACTTCTGGGTGATGCTGTGAGCTGGACTATTTCTTGTTGTACCAAGTTTGATTCACAGCATCACTAAACTCTTCATATTACAACATATACGTTTTTCTTTTATTTCATAATCTTGTAGAATATATATGATATAGGGATTCCCTAAAATGCTCATGTTCTGTTAACTCTTCACAACCTAAATGAAATTGTCATATTTTACAGTTTTAATGACATTTGCATCTTGATAGAGATGTTTAAATATGGAATATATATAAGTTTAGCTTAAAAAGTTGAAGGGTAGAAAAGTAAGTAGAAAATGTTATATCACCCAACAAATAGAAACTTGCGTAAAATGGAATAAATGGTTGTTAATGAATCATTTCTTTAAAGGAAAATTTTATCATTTGAATTAATGCAATAGTTACCAAATTATTGTATTATTTACACATTTTATAATCTTTGTATTTAATATGGGTATTATATATTTTTTAAACAAATATATTCATTAAGTATACTAAATTCATAGAAATGTATGCAGTATATAAACAAAATTATTCAAAGAAAAACTCAAATTCAAAAATATATAAAATCTATAATGTTGATAAATCAGCATTAATGAATATCAGTTAATTGTAAATTTAATTAATTTGTGTTTCTTAAATACAAATTAAAGAATTATATTAAAATGAAATCATTACTTTTATTTATAACTTTACAGTTTTAATATGTATTGAGATTAAAATAATTTGTTTATAAAAATAGGTAATAGCTATACTTACCAGTATTGATTATAAACATATCTGTTTGTTAATTCAAATATAAACTAAATAGATAAAACCTAAATATAAAACAATATATTTTTATTTGGACCTCTTTAATTTTACTTAAATAAGAAAGGATATAATAAATATAATTAATACAGTTTATTTTATCTTTTTTTTATTTGACCTCCATCTCAGTATAATTTTTATGGAAAAATTCCAACTTTTTTAAAAGTTTTGGATGACAGTCAACAAAGATTTTAGGATTTGGCTAATTAAAAATTTGAAGCAAAAATATGTCTTTGTTTTTGTTTAAAAATATATTTTTATATTTTATCTTTCTAAAAACTATTTCTACAGTGAAAAAATACCAGAAGTTTATATTATGCATGGCTTTAACTAAAATTTTTAATAATTTATACAAAATTATAAAATATGTTGAAAATCGAAAAATATTTAATGTGTAAAGAATTAAATTTTTATGTTTTTAATAATTTAAATCCCACAAATGCTAATAATAATATGTAAATTTACACAAGGTATAAATCATTAATTTTATAATTACTGGTTTATATATAGAAAACATGCAACATTTGAGATTTATAGACTTAAATAATGTAAAAATTTTAAACATATATAATCCAAAAAATAAAATATATATATATATACATNCAAACACCATTCACGTGCGATGTGTAGTTTTGGCGAAAAAGTGAGATATAGGGACATACATGTCCATTTTTATATATATATATATATATAGATTTTATTACTTTTTTCATAATATTTTATATTATTAAATTTCTAAAGATGATGATTTCTTCATAAACATGCCATTCCACACCAGGATATATGTGTAACAGTTAATTTTTAAGAAAATAAACATAAGAAAAAAGACAAAAATATTAATATAGTGGAACAAGCTACTTCAGTTGATCTTGCATTTTAGGCTAATCAGATATTCTAAAGTATGAAATAGTGTCCTACTTATCAGAGAATATTATATTATTTGCATGATATTGTCAGTGGAAAGCAATTGCAAAAAAATTTAATGTTTCAAATGCTGTTATAGTGTGGAAAATAAAAAAAGAAAAGCATTTTTATTGTAAACAGAACATTTTTAAACACTACTTCATAATAAATGTTTAATGAATATCTGAAATGGAAGATTTTTGCTGTTTCTGTATACAGCTATTTTGAGGATTGTCTTTTATTATTTATTTTTAAAATACTTTGGGTTTTTTATTAAATTTTGATAAGATATGTATCAAAATAATTTAATATTATTCTCAAAACGATATTTATAAAAATTTCCAAATATTTGAATAAGAAATTACTATAGAAAAAAAATTATGTTTTGTTTGGAAGTTGCCAGATATGCTTTAAAAATTTGAGTAAAATATCATAATTTTGACAGTGATTATAGAAGAGACAACATACTTTTAATACTTATTTTATTATGAAAAGTTATATATTGTGGAAAAAGTAATATGTTTTTGTAAATTTTTACAAAAACTATTTTAAAAAATTATATTATGCATTTAAACTAGCATTTCCCAACCAGAATACACATACTAGAGATTAATGAAAAATAGCTAGACTGAAAAAAATCTATAATGGCTGTGAAATGTAATTTTAAATTGACAAGTTTGACAATTTAAAAATCCAGAAAACTTTTAATCGCCTACATTTTTACATAGGATATTCAAAATTTTAGATTGAAAGATACTATAAAGCATAAAGCTTGCTTAATTTTATATAGAACTTGATATATACATTTTTGAAGATCTGAGTTCAGTTTTGTTAATCTAATCTTTCTTTTCTATCAACTAATTTTGTATTTCATTTACTAAAATAAGTGTCATAGTACTTTAAATTTTAAATTAATAATTAAAAATCAGTGGTTATGAAGCAACCATTGAAAATCATTTGACAAAATTTTTTTGTTAAAAATTTATGGACATTTAAGGGGCAATTTATATGAACATTTTCATGAAAAGGTAAATAGATTGGAACAGGTTGGAAACTGCTGGTTTAAAGTAATGCTTTAGTGTAATTTAAATTAGATAGATAACTTAACTTTTTATGTAAATACTATTGTCTATTTTAATAATCAGAATTTCTTTAAATAAAAAATTAAAGTTGAAGAATAATCAAATGTAAATAAGCAAAAACGTTTACAGATCTTTATGTCATTGATTAATGATAGTTAATGTGCTTATCATTGGTCATATTATTTATNATAAATAATTAGAAATTTATTTAATTAGATCATTGGATAGAAATTTACACAGAGAAAGGTAATATTGTTTTTTTCTAATATATGATTAATTTTTAAACATTTACAAAATTTATTAAAATAAATTCTGTCCATTGAGAAAAACCTCCAGCAACAAATCTATTTATAGCGAATAAATAACTTTTTACTATAAAATCTATTTTTATATTTAATTTATCAATTTTAAAAATTTACATTTGGCAAACATATTTCTTTTTTGTATTCATGTTTTCAGTTTTATCTTTCAACCATTTTAAAAACTAATATAAATACAAAAATCTTAGAAATAATTTCTAAAAGTAACACATTATATTAACAATTAAATAAAATATATTTTGACGTCAACGGCGATGAGAATAGAAACTTTTGATGTGCCAAAACAGCACTTTAGGCCAATTTTTACTTCAGTCGACACAAACCATTAAATTAATGATTATGAAAGTGCCTTACGTCAAAAATAAAGATATTCCTACTCATTAAAAATGTCGCTTCGTTTCATTAATCTAATTCACGGTCGAGCAAACACAGACGCTTAAAAAGAAAAAATTATGAAATATTGGATTAATTTTATATAATTTTTATTTGAGGTAACTTTACAGTATACCTCAGATATATAAATTCATTTGAAGTACAGTATATCTCAAGAAAAATCATGAAAAAGGTGCTGGTTCTTAGTCGGAATATTTTTGAAAAAACTGTTTTAATTGAAATTTGATTAATGTTATATATTGATACAAGTAATTAAATATTTTCATTTAAATAATTGTTATTACATTTATATTTAGGCAGATAGAATGATTGACATGGGATTTGAACCTGATGTCCAGAAAATTTTAGATTACATGCCCGTTACTAATCAGAAACCAGATAACGAAGATGCTGAAGATGAAGAAAAAATGTTAGCTAATTTTATGACCAAACATAAATATCGACAAGTAAGAACTTTTCTTTTTAATGTGATTAGAATAGGTATAGATGTAATTTAAACACAAGTTTTTAATAAATTATTTTTTTTTATAGACTGTTATGTTTACAGCTACTATGCCTCCAGCTGTTGAAAGATTGGCCAGGTCATATCTGCGACGTCCAGCTGTGGTATATATTGGATCAGCAGGTAAACCTACTGAGAGAGTGGAACAAATAGTATACTTAGTTGCAGAAAGTGAGAAGAGGTAAGTGTAGTCCTTAAAATATTTTACATTAATAAGTTTTGAATATTATTTTATTCCTCTTTTATTAAAATGAATTAATTTTTTTCTAGACGTAAATTATTAGAAATATTGGAACAAGGTGTTGAACCTCCTGTTATCATTTTCGTTAATCAGAAAAAAGGAGCTGATGTTCTTGCTAGAGGATTAGAAAAAATGGGAGTAAGAAAATTTATTAATTACAGCTGTGAAATTATATTAAATTTTAATTATATTTACTATTAATATAATACTTAATTTGTTATCCTTATTATTATTATTATTAGTAGTAGTAGTAGTAGTAGTATAAAACTAATAAAATATTAATAATTAAAATAGAAGTAAAATTTTTAATTTTAGAGCACTTTTTTATTTTAACTGTTGTTTATTTTTTTTAGTATAATGCTTGTACTCTTCATGGTGGTAAAGGACAAGAGCAAAGAGAATATGCTTTAGCAAGTCTGAAGAGTGGTTCAAAAGATATTTTAGTAGCAACAGACGTTGCCGGACGTGGTATCGATATCCGAAATGTGTCGCTAGTAATTAATTATGACATGGCAAAATCAATTGAAGGTATACATAATCTATAGGCTTTAGTTTCTAATAATGGACATTAATAAATATTAAAATCTGTATTATTTTTCAGATTATACACATCGTATCGGAAGAACCGGACGAGCGGGTAAACATGGCGTGGCAGTGACATTTTTGACCAAAGAGGATTCACATTTATTTTATGATATGAAACAATGCATCTTGAGTAGTCCAGTATCAACTTGTCCACCCGAATTAGCTAATCATCCGGATGCTCAGCATAAACCGGGTACCGTAGTCACAAAAAAGAGAAGAGAAGAGAAAATCTTTGCATAATCATAGGCCACTTTTTTTATTTACTTTGTAACATCCAGAATGAATAATGTCAAAATGGTCTTTGAAGGACAGTAGATAAAAATGCTGTTTGAATAATGAAAATCTTAAAATATTAATCAGTTTGAAAGATATCAAAGTACTGAATGGAAACAATTTCTATTAACTATTATCATTGTATTATAATGTACATCAAGATAATGTGCATCATGTTTTCATGTGCTAGGATATTGATATATCATCAATAAATTTTTATTGTTCAATTTTTTATGAATTTGTCTGAATTTTTAAATATTTATAGTATTCATGTATATGTTTTTTTTTTTAATTAAGGATATTTTTATAAGAAATATTTTATTATAGATATAACTTTTCTTTATAATATACAGTATATTAGATACTAATAACCGTTCCATAATTGTTAGTTTGCACAATTTTATTTTTATAACAACTTTGTTTGATCAACAAATAATTAATTTATAATGAAACCAAACATTACTAGTAATTAAAATATACTTATAAAATTAAAATTTAATCATTAATTACAAATTCATGAATTATAAATAATTAGAAATTTATTTAATTAGATCATTGGATAGAAATTTACACAGAGAAAGGTAATATTGTTTTTTTCTAATATATGATTAATTTTTAAACATTTACAAAATTTATTAAAATAAATTCTGTCCATTGAGAAAAACCTCCAGCAACAAATCTATTTATAGCGAATAAATAACTTTTTACTATAAAATCTATTTTTATATTTAATTTATCAATTTTAAAAATTTACATTTGGCAAACATATTTCTTTTTTGTATTCATGTTTTCAGTTTTATCTTTCAACCATTTTAAAAACTAATATAAATACAAAAATCTTAGAAATAATTTCTAAAAGTAACACATTATATTAACAATTAAATAAAATATATTTTGACGTCAACGGCGATGAGAATAGAAACTTTTGATGTGCCAAAACAGCACTTTAGGCCAATTTTTACTTCAGTCGACACAAACCATTAAATTAATGATTATGAAAGTGCCTTACGTCAAAAATAAAGATATTCCTACTCATTAAAAATGTCGCTTCGTTTCATTAATCTAATTCACGGTCGAGCAAACACAGACGCTTAAAAAGAAAAAATTATGAAATATTGGATAATTTATTATTAACTCCTTGACTTTTATATTTGAAATTTACTTCAGGATACTCCAAAATGTCTATAAAATCATCAAAATTTTCTTTACTTTTAAACTTAATATATTTTTAGAATTTTTAATATTTAAACATTTCCTAAAGGTCATAGATTTTTCTTTTTCTTCACTCTTTAAATTCCTTTTTTTATATTCTTGTGATGTGTTAAGATTTTTTTTTTTTTTCTTCTTCTTCTTATTTCTTGAATATATTTTACTGAATGGGTTGAAAATTTTCACGAGATGTGCTCTAAAGTATTTTTCTAGAAAATTATATTAAAAGCTTTATCCCGAGATGAAGTCGTAGGAGTTTCGTAATGGGAACTGGAAAATATATAACGTCTTGTATCAAGTAGATCATCTCCTACGCTCAAAATGTAAATTTTCTTGATAATTGAATATTCTATTAAAATATATTATTGTTTCAGATGTAAATTTGTCTAAATGAAATACTTATAAATCGGACGTGGAATAATTTCCGTTAAAAAAGAAGTTTCATCTCCTGGTTCGGCTTTCCCGCGTGACTCAGTTGTATAACGGGAAAGACTGATTTACGTAAGCAAATGAATATTTCAAATGAAGTTTTTATCTATATATATAAAAGATTAATGCGATTTATATCTTATGAATAAATCTGCAGTACTTACAACCGGTTGTTTTGACTATTGCATTATGTTAGTTCCATAAAACGAAGCGGAAGTGCGTATTATATGGGGTTAGTCATCCACTTCCGATTATTTCCAGCCAAACAGAAGGGCAGTGATTAAGCTGTGAAAAATGCTTCTTTGGCGGCGGTGGACTGCTTCTCCTTTTGTCTCATCGATCCGTGACGTGACTAAACGTCACTACTTAACCATCCAACAAGCATCCGTGAAAGTAATGTAGCCGCATTCTGCACAGCATCGATTCCAGTAGAGAAGTGTCGCTGGTGCGACCGGCATTTGCCGCGTCATTCGCGATGCCGAGAAGCTTGAATTCGTCTCTGATGAAGCCATTTGTGGTCCTAGCCTTGCCAGGAATGTACCTGGCCTATAAAATCAACGAATATAAACGTCAAAAGCAAGAACAAAACAAGAGAAAGTTAGCGGAGAGAGAATTGGCTCACCTCAACCACAAAATCGTAAGTAGGATATTGTTTGTTTATTTTTTTTTTTGTGCGTGTCTCTATGTCATGGCTACCGAAATTATTGCAGCTGCCTGTCAAAACTATAAATCGCATCTCTCTTAACACGTGATGATCATTGTGTTACAAATTATTTCATACTACACTTAATCGACTTTTTATTGTTTAAATGACAAAATTTGTATCAAAAATGAAAATATCGCGTGTTATAACCGCAATAATTTCTTATCCAAATATTTTCTTACTATAAATCTTATACTTTATTTTTTTTTTAAATCAAAACTTTAACTTCCGGTATTTATGATTCGATTGCATGCAATTCCTGGTAAATACGTCCAATATTCTCGTATAATTTAACTCTCTGAAAACCTCAGTTAAAACTTCTTTAATATCAATTGATACCTAATTAAACTTACTTTTTAAAACGAATTTAATCGTTATATTTAGGACTTAAATAATAGCGTTTTTTTCTGTCTAAAACCAAAAGAAACTGAATCATCTATCTGCATTTAGATACAGGTCGTTTGTTTGAAAGACCATTAAGCATTATAAATTGCTTGTCGACGGTTTTTATAGCTGCTTCTTTAAACTTCTTAACATGTTCTTTATCTAAACATCAGTTTTTTATGCATTAAAGTAATTATTTAGACTGTTCGGTCGATTTAAATGCTGAATTCGTTCATAAACACTATAAATCTCTTCGTATTTTAAAGGATAAAAAAAATATTTAAATTCATCTAGATTAATCTGAGTTGAACATGAAAAAACTTTAAAATTCAGGAAATAAGTCTCAAAACTGGATAAAAGTATGTTTGTTAAAAAATCGATTTATCTATTTGACCACGTAACCAGACAAGAATTCTATTTTCAACGTTTGACTACAAATTTAAAAAGAGATATTCTTTCTATGGGAATTATTTTATATTTTTTTTACCTTTCTCGGGACAAATAATCGAATTCAGTTCAATATTTTTGTCCTTATTTGATCAGACAAACATAATTCCGGATTATTCTCTTCGTAAGACGGTTTCTATGACGACGATCTTTGAGATAAAGATGAATGCCGTTACCATAGTAACGTCGGTTGATGAGGAGGAAAAGAGTTTCATCTTTTTGATACTGTGAATGAGAATCGTCATCATTTGTATGATGTCTTGAATGAAATATCTCTTCTTTTTTTTATTTCTGAACAATAATAATAATAATAATAATAATTCATAGATTTAAAGTTAGATTTAAGATTTTAAAATAGTAAATTTTTCTCTTTAAATTCGTAAGATTCTTCTATAAACATTGAAAATTAAGAATAATAAACATATAGAAGTTTATTTATATCAAGTAAAGAAAAAATTTATGTAATATATTTTAAGCCACTGAAGAGGAGTAAGAAATTTTTATAGCTGTTAAGTAAGATCTATTTTTAAATTCATAGAGTGGAATTATCAGAAAAGATCAGAATTCCATTAGTAAATCGATCTTTTAATATAAATTTAAGCACATACGATTTAATTTGGTGATTTGATAGATAAATATTTGTTGAATATAATTTTATAATATTACACGAAGAAGAAGAAACCAATCTAAAAAGTTCACTCAATAAAAAAAATCAGTAGAACGATCGATTTTCTTTCTTTAAGACATTTTTTATATGTGTTATTTTCTCTTAACAAAGCCTCTCTATGATAATTTATTACGTTAGAAGTCTATACTTCCTTTCTCTAAAATTTCCTGCTGGTGACTCATCAATCACGCGATTATCTTGATTCATTAAAGTGTCAATAATTTTCTATCTACGAATAATAAAATTCAAGTTTATAGCCTTTAAAATTAAGTTTAATTTTCTAAAATTAAAGATGAAAAAAAAGAGTAAAAAGAACGTACTGTACTTCAACATCATTTTCTATTAACTAAACTAGAATTTTTTTTTTTGCTTGAATTTTATGTAAAGAATAAGGAGAAAGAGTTTACTTTTTATAAAAGTTATGTATTAACTGAAGTAAAAAAGATTAGAAGTTAAGATAAGAAAGAGACGATTTTATTAATTCTGTGAGGTATTAGAAAGAACATTCTTTATTTTTACAGCAAGTTGACGTTGTATATATTGAATAGAATAGTCGATAATTTTCCATATTTAGTTCTTTGTAGACAGTCGATGGAACCTTATGTGATTTCCCAGCTCATCCGTGCGTAATCGAGACCAACATATTCAAATTTCATAAATTATTTACCTCCAATCAATATAATTAATACAATCTAATAATATAAGTTCTCTACAAGCATCAATTTTTTAAAGGAATATTTAACTTACTGACACAACATTAACGTCGGAATGTTCGTCTCTTATACGTTTTATTTTAACTTGTTACATATTAATTACGATAATTTAATATTTAATCTATTAAATAAAGTTTTATCTACTGTTATACTGATATATAACTAAGTTTAATTTCATTTTTTAGTGAAATTTGTTACACTCTGTACAATTGAATAAATTTTCATTTACTTCTAATTTAAAAGATAATTTTTTTTTATTTTAGAGTCTACACTTAATGTATAATATGTTTAACTCGTTTAAATGAAATTTAATCTTTACCGAGACAAAAATTCGTTAATTTAATAAAAGTGGGTTTGGAACAGATGTTTGGAGAATTTAAAGGAAAATATTCTATATGTTGTTTATTATTCTTTGGAATTCATCCAAAAATACTAAAATCTGTGCATCTTATAACAGCTTCAAATAAGTATTACTTCTTTAATTATTTATTAAACAAGCCTAATGTAAGTAAACAATAATAATATTTAACAGATCGTTAATGTAAATTATGCAAATTTAATGTAATTAATGTATTAGATGTATATTAAGAATAACGAAAATATTAATTATTTAATAACATTTATAATTAATTTTATTTAAAATTCTTTACAATATTAAAATATAATCAATTATTCGTATTATTATAATAAAAAAGATTTAAACCAATAAAAAAATCTTTTTAAATATTATAACCAATTACCGTTCGAGTTCACTCCCATCCAAATCCAATCCGCCGATTAACCAATAAACATTAAGCGAATTAATAATAATCGATTTCGTTAACCAATCAGCTATTAAGAAGTAACATTGTTTTTATAATTCGAAACCGATTTGTCAATTTTTAACCAATCTTCGTTGAGAATTTCGTAAAAACTTATAAAATCGAAGATAATTTGTTAATTATCATTATTTATATACTTTTATTTTTATTCATCATCCGATCTTTCTTGTGTGGGGAAAAAAGAATGTTATTTGATGAAACATTTGAACAAAACTAATCTACTAAAAGTCAAAGGTCAATTCGATCCGTTCCAGTTTCCAAAACAATCGAATATAATACATACACTGTAGATTTTTGCTGTTTTAATTCAATATTTAAATTTATAAAATTAATTTTTTCAATTATTTAATTTAAATAATCTATCATCGACGTTTCGTTTTTTTTAAAATGTTAATTTAACAGAGCTTTTTTTTTTCTTAGGATAAGTTATTGGTGAAACTAGAAGAACACGAACCAGAAATGGCAACCTCGCGAGACGATGAGGTGATTATTTTTCTTATATTAAAAATTATTATAACTGAAATTAAAGCCGGCAATAAAATTTGCACTTTAAATGCTTTATTAAAGGATAGAATTCCCAAAATGACTCCGTAACTGTTGCTAAAGGGCGGTGATGTTAAGAGAAAGTCTTTTATTACATGTTAAAGCTGAGATTAAAGATCGATTCGAATAAGTTGATTGCATTCATACGAAAGAAACGTGAATTTAAAAAAAAAAAGGAGTTCATCGATTAATGGGTGATTGATACGTAACAATGTCATGTTCATTCAGGGTCATGGAAGATGAGGGTTGACGATAGTAATGTAGAAAATTTACGTTTTTATTTCATATTTTTTTTTTGTTGTTGTATTCCTTAAGAGTTGAATAATGCAAACCGACATTCGGGCAAGATTATTCGGATTTTCAAATGCTAAATTTCTTAGTTTGGTACACATTTAAATTCAATTGTATGGGTTTTTCTGATGCTGAATAATTCAAAAAAAGAGAGAGAGGGAGATTTACGAGATAAATAATAACAGAACAGATTTAAACAGAAAAGTTTTATAAAGAGAATAATATCTAACGACAATTAATTAAAGAAATATATGCAAAATATAGGCCCTATATTTATTTCTGAATATTTCTACTCTCTTAACTAAGATATATATTCATGAATTTTCGTAAATATTTCCACTTTTGATGTTATGTATTGCTTAGAATGTTATCTAAATAGAACATTACTTATGTTTATTAACTTTTCATACTAAATTATATTCTACTTACAAAATTTACTAAGATTGTTATAACTATAAAAATTAATTCATGTAGAATACTTATTGAATTTATGTTGAGATTAATTTTAATTTTCAACTGAATCAGTAGAAAAATATTAAGCACTTTTAACATAAAAAAAAAANTAACATGTAATCAATAATTCTAGAAATATTTAAAAAAAAATAATAAATCAGTTGTTGTCATGAAACTTTATTTAAAATCAGTTTTAAGAATTGGGTCAGTTCAACAAGATTACTAATTTATTTACATTTTTTTTCTTTTAATTTAAAAATAATCTTATTCTTGATTTATTTTTAAATTTTTCGTTTAATCGCATTCAGGACGATTTACATTTTCCTTCCAATTACAGATATTGGCTGAAGTATCCCAAATTGTGCCCGATTTACATTCTTGCAACATGGGTTCTCCTCGTACGCACCAATAATATTTGCTGCAATCACTTTCGTGAGGAAAATATTGCCATTGTGGATTGCTGCAGTCAACTACACCGGGTGGTGGTGTTGGTCTGGGTGTCGGAGGTGGTGCAGAAGGGTCGATGGTGGTAGTCTGTGGTCGCCACCACGTAGGTTTGGGAGGTTCCGTTATCACTTCGTTAGGATCGGGTGTAGGTACCACGTAACCTTTCAATTTCTCATTCATGACCTTTAATAATGCGTGTTTCTCTCCACAAACACCTCGGAAATCGTCCATATCAATGGCCCAAACCATTCCACCTCCGTATTTCTTTTCTCTAATGAAATCCATCTACAAAATATATATTTGTCATTTAAAGTGCTTAAAGTTTATAACTAAATATTATTTTACAAGACAGGACATACCTTGATGGCAATGCTTCTTTCATCTTCATAACCAACCCATTGATCTTCGTGATAAGCGTATGGACATTTACCAATGTCGTCGTATTTTTCGGTCCACTTTTTACTTTGAGTCAGGGGACAAATCTACATAATATCATTTTATTTAATTTCAAATTTTATAATTTAATTGAATATAATTGATACTAACTTCATAATATGCTAAAAATCCTTTAGCATTGGTATAAGGTCCCGCTTTTCCACCTTCTTCCCATTTCTTGATTCCGGCTCGTAAATCCGTGTTATCTTTACTGCCCAAAGTATACGTTCTACCGTAGAAAGGTACGCCAACGATTAATTTATGTTTAGGAGCTCCCATATCAACCCATAATTGAAGGCCATCATTCTAAGAAAATAACATCATTTTAATAAATTTATTCTCGGTTATACGTTTTAATTCATTTACAATAACACGTACCACATTCAATTTTTCATATGCCCATTCATCAAAGGGTCTTTTGTATAGAGGACTGTGTACATCAGCGAAACCAGCCCAGTTTCCTCGTAAATCGTATGACATTATGTGAATCTGATCAAGAAGCCTTTAAGAAAAATCAATCTGTTTGACATCATTATATAAATTTCTTTAGTAAATATGATTATAATTTCAATTTCAGCACTTACTGCCCAAGTTCTCTGACATGATATCCTTCTTGCAGCCTAAATTTTGGAATGGGAACTGCTGCCGAAAGTAACAAATTATGTGGATCAAAAGCTGCTCTGAGTTCCTAAATATTAAAATATTTTATAAATATTTCACAATAATAAATTTTAACACTATTGAATAACTTTTTCACCTGAACAAGTTTTAAGAAGTTATCTTTATCAGCAAATTTTCCCTGTCTATCAGCAGCGCCTGGATATTCCCAATCCAAATCGAAACCATCAAATCCATACTGCTGCATTATTTCGAGTACGCTGTTAATAAATATATCTCTTCTGCTCTTGTCGCTCACCATATCTGAATACTTCTGTCCACCTTCGTCCCATCCTCCAACAGCCAACATCAATTTCACATCGGGCCATTTCTTCTTTATGTCCATGAATCTTTTGTATCCCTCTGTTATAAATATTTTCTTAATATCTTGTAGAAACGTATACATAATGAGAATATTAAACAAACTTACGCTTTTCGATATCATATTCAGGATCAATGTATTTCAATTTCCATGTTTTATCGTCAAGACCAATAAAGGAATAAATGATATGCGTACACATATCTCCAGGAATGTCTTCAATATCGTAGTTCATGGGTTCTGGTCTATATTGTGCCCAAGCACTGTGGTAACATACGATTTTTGGTTTTTCTGGATCCGTGTTTCCTCCAGCTGAAAAATAAAAGAAAAATTAAATAATATTTTTATTATTTATTAACATATAGATTAATTCCTTAGAGTTATTGAAAAGTCTTACCTTTGAAATTGATTTTGGCAGCTTGGTGAGCTGCANAAAATATATTAATAGATTCTAAAAGAACGTTAATGTTTACATCCGTGTGATTATTTATTAATATATAATACATTAATGATCTGAATAGATCTAATTGTAATGAAATCAATAACTCCGGATGCATTATAACCAAACCCTATACGTTTAACTGTAACAAAACAAGATCGTTGTCTGCAATATATGTTATTGTTACTAGTTATTATATTCCAGAAATGTGCATCAACGTATGAAAACTTTAGTGCTTTTCGATAGAGATTTTAAACATTGTTTGCTAATCCTTTTTCCCATCTGGAATTTACTATGAGATTTCGAAGGGTATGAACTCTTGTTCCTTTTAATGGATGCGTAACACGCTTCCTCCTTCGCCATTGGAATAGTTTGATAATTCGATTAAAAGAAACTTCTTAGAATTTGAATTATATAATTATTCTCATAAATATTAATTAAAATATATATCGAAGCACATTTGATAATTATTTTTATGTTAAAAAATTTTATATTAATTAATATTAGATAATTAGCAAACTATTTTAACCATAGATAAACTTTTACTAATGGTAATTTAATATAGGAATGAATAAAAATGACAGAAAAAAAAAAACATATGTAATAATTTAATTTTTAACAAAATTTCTTACGTTACAGTCAGAGTTCACCTTCTTTTAAAGTATAATTTTTTTTTAAATGAATGATTGTATATTTCTAGTGTGTCATCTGTATCAGCGCCAAAGCAACAATGCAGACATTTCCATGCGGTCATAAAGTAGTCTGTCGTAAGTGTTTCGTCCGAACCATCCAAATGGCAGTTTCGCAGAGAGTTCTGCCTCTCAGGTGTGTTATATGCAGAGCAAAAATACTTCGACTCAAACAGTCCGCTCCAGGTAAAGTCCATCATCTTCCGTCCTCCGCTATCTACAAGAATGCGCGCCCTATAGCATCGGTACTTCAAGAGACGAAAGATTTACCGGAGGCCATGTTGGATATTGCTAACAGTCCTATATTGCCACCTACTAAGTTCTGTCGTCAGAAACTTTGGAATAATAAAGTAGCAGATATACCTCAACCCATATCTCCGGCTGCTCCTACAGTCGAACGCCAAGTATACAGTAGATCAAATAGATACAGTCAAGCTGCTCCTGCTTACGTTCACCAGAAACGACATCACCACAATAGGCAACCCATCAGGAAACCATCTGCGCTTCTTCCCATACCAGAATTGGAAGAATTCGATCTGTTAGAAAGTAAAGTCGCAAATCGCATCACTCCATCTGCTCAAAATAAATGCCCAACGATAGAAGAGAAACCTCGAAATCGAAGTCACAAAGGAGCATTTTCGTACTTTCAACAGATACGTGCATCTTCGCCCCTCAAAGCATTTCGTGCTAAATGTAAATAGCAAAATTAACCTTTACCCGCTCGATTTAGTTTCTATTATTTTTTCATTTCATTTTATTTTTTCTTTTCTTTTATAATTTACCAAATCAGAAATCGTCCACAATGACAATTTTTAATAAGAATGTAATTTATTTTTGTTATCGGTGCCTTAAATTATTCGATATTCATCAACCGACCGGTGTTACGTCATTGGTCTGTTTCAAAATATTGTGTTTTTTTTGTAATTCTCCTTCTTAATTTACAATTTTGTTAACTTTAATTTAATACAAACACGGAATAAAAAAAATACTTAGATTTAATCTGAAATGTTTGCAGAGAAGACAAAATAATAATTTTTTCGAACATAAACCTCTACGATATATATAACATGTCAAACGTAAAAGATTTCGGTCACCATTTTAATTTATAAATCAGCAAAAAGTAAACTTAAAATGCTCTGTTTAAACTCGTTATAGGAAAGCAATGGCCCACTTGATTTCAAGAAAATCTTTTACTCTTTGCTATGTTATGTATAAGGCAAAGGACCTCCTGTTCTTAAATATTTCGTTTTGTTTTCTCTATTATCCTAAAATCATTGTATTTAACCGTATTTCTTCCTATACATTCTTATTTTCTACAATTCATACAGAAAATAATTGTATTTTAAGTTAAAATCTCTATCCAATACAGTTAGGTTGATCGTATTCATAAATTCAGCTATCAAATAAGAATATTTTACGACCGAAACGATCCTTCTTCATAAATTAATAAATAAATAAATATATATATATCTTACCAATTCAACGATTTTCTATTCTTCCTTCCTACATCCATTTTATTTCCTGCTTTAAATTGTATTTGTCGTAAAAATCATTCGTTTGTATCAAACTACTTGTGCCAAACTATATATAAATATATATACATATGAAAAAAAAGAAGAAACATAGAGGAAAACAATACATATAAGTATATAGTTATCTTTGTCTTCCGATGTTGTGGAGGGAAATAATTTCAGGAAAATCTATTAGTATCATTTTTTGCCCATTGCATGGTATTATCATCTGAAGTAGCAATACAGAAAGCAGGTTAATAAAACTGCTCAGATATTAAATTATTGCTTGAATTGATTATAGGAGTGCCTTAGTTACGTGGATTTCGAAGATGCTCCGGAAGTTTTCCAGCTTTTATTTATTTATTTTTTCTCTCTCTCTTTCCGTGTTCAATCGCGCAATTATTTATAGAAAATGTTAAAATGCAGTTTTGTATCTTCGGTAATCTAAAGATAGGTATGGTTTATACTTAGTTGAATAGCTTTTTCTGTACTTTAATATATATACCTCACTTAATCACTTCATTCTCTAATAGTCTAGTCTTATTGTTAGCTCTATTTCAGTATCCCAATATTTTCTGTTTACCATTTTTTGTATTAATTCAAACTTATTTTTTAATCCACTTTTCCAGCATTTATTTATGTAATATTTAGTTATATATTAATTAATAAAATAGATTAATCATTTAATTGATTACTGTATAAGAGAATAAATTAATTTTTTTCTTCTGATATTTCATTGTTTAAGTTCGTTCCTCTTATCCTACATTTGTTTTTCCTTCAGTTAATTCTTTTCTATACGCATTCGAGTATCGTTTCAATCGAAAATTGATCGAAATGACTTATATAATTATCGTGAAAGGTCATCTTTCTTTTGATTTATTCGATTAAAATGCATTAAATAAAAAATAATAATAATAAGTCGAAAACTTTTAATCTGACACTATTGTGATGTGAAAAAATACTTATTCGGGCTTTTAAACGGGTGATGAAATTGGTTTATTTATAAAATAAATTTGTACTTTCATTTGAGGTGAATTATCGATTATCACTATTTCTGAATGAAGTAATATTTTTAAAAATACGATAAATCTCTTACAAGAAGAGGAAGTATTATGATAAATTTCTTTTTCCGAACATCGATCATTTACTGTATCGTATAAATTGATGTGAATTTACACTATCGTGGTTATTCGATAGAAAAAATAATAATTAACAAGTCATAAATTATGTGAAACAGGATATGATGACTCGTCTAACTTTACTTTAAATAATGTCAGAAATTATATAATTAATAAGCAAATTATTATTAATTAAACAAAATATAATTTTTATTCGTTACTGTCATATATTATACTATTCTTTCTAATATATAATCACAATTTGAGGAATTTTACACGAGTATATTAAGTCTATATATGTTTGTTTATGCTTTAAAAGAAAAATGATTATTTTATTGTGCTGCCGTTAATTTTATTTAACTTTTTAACCAATGTAAATCAAGTTTCTAAACACTTTTTACATATTAATTGAAAAATATTTATATAGAAGTTGTAACAGGAGGATGTCCCATGTAAAACCAGACCTATTAATAAGCTGAATAAACTGGACCCTCTTAACGACTGGTTTATGCAAGTTTCTATAATGTTTTGTAAATAAAACTATTTTATATTTATGTTTTTTTTATTATTTTAGTTTGTCTCGTTTACAATATGAACATTATAATAATGTATCAATCGGTGAATTGGTCCAATTTTTCATGGGACACTCTGTACTTCGAGAGGTGAATGTATTTGCTCGGTGCTTAGATAAAGTCTATGTAAACATATTTCTTATAGTGATTTACTAATATTAACAAAGATAACATACAGCGATATGAATGCTTCACAATTTTGCATGCCAAAGTGTTAAAATGTAGCAGTCAGTTACACCTGATGATGATCCATGACAGAATGGAGTGGCGACATCAGAGAATCGATACTGAGGATGGCCACTTCGAGAACGAAGTGTGACCACCTTCACTATCGATATATTTTGATCACGATGTAGTAAATCGTGACGTGCGTTCCTGTCTTCTTTCATAATTGTGGCAGCAATAAGTGATCACGGGATTCTACGTTCTATAGGTATACCTCATCCTTCATTCAGTCTCGTACACAGCTCTGTGGAGTAGGTTCTGTGAAAAGGATCTTGCTATGTCTACTGACGTTTGTGCATTTTTATCAGATTGTTTATTTCCGTATATTCCGGATTCTTCATAGACTTTTTTTACTACTCTTATGAGAAATCATCTCTCAAAATATTCCTTTCTTCCTGATACATCCTGTATGCTAAATTAAAATATTACGACGTTGATTTTGAAAATTGTTTGATACAATTTTGGAAATCCGAAGCATACAAATATTACAGAATAAATAAAGTTTAGATTTTTATCCTGAAAAATCGGTGATTTTATTCTAATATTTCAAACTACGAAGCAAAATGTTTAATGAAATGACAATATTTATCTTATCAGGATAAAACAGGGATGTGCAGTCGGAGTCGGAGTCGTGGAGTTTTGGAGTTTTAGCCGGAGTCGGAGTCGGAGTCGTCAAAAAATCCGCTGACTCCGACTCCTTTTTACTTACCAACTTGTTATGTATATAAAACGGAAAAGTATTGTAATCGTGTCAAATTTGACCCTCTAAGTCTTTTTTTTTCAAATCTACACGTTTGAAGACCTCCCGAACCCCCAAAAATGTTAATAAAAGGGGAAAAATTAGCCCGCGCGTATGTGTTGGCGTCTAATTTGTTTAATTTCTTTATTTTCTGTTCTGAGATATTAAACAATATCTCAGAATGGGTAAAGTTTAAGAAACGAAATGTGGCACTGTAGCTTGTGTATAAAAGGTCATTAATACTATTAAATTTTGGTTTTTAATTAAAGGTCGACAAGGTGAAGACATAAAAGGGGTCATGTGTCATATCTCTTAATGAATATTTTACACGTTATTAGCGTTCAAAATTTAAATAAATAAATAAATAAAACTCATCTCTACCCTTAAAGTAAGCTTTTTTGTCATTTTATAATAGTACAGTAAAACCCGTTAAGATGTTCTCGCCTAAGATGTTAGAATGTGTATGGGGACACGATTTAGTTCAACCACTTTGACGCTTAATAAATAACTCCTGTGTTAAACCATCTGACTCCGATTCTGACCACTCTGACCACAGAAATTATTAGGTTTCGAATAGGCTGAACAAAATCATTTCCCACACACAGTCTAACATCCACACATATAGGAAAAAAACCTCGAATCTTTTGCATATGGAAAGTTTAACTTTATGATGTAAAAAAACATAAAACAACATAATATAAAGCTTTTATTTTAATCAGTCTCGACAGAGATCTTAGATTGTTAAANATTCTTGATTTATTTTTAAATTTTTCGTTTAATCGCATTCAGGACGATTTACATTTTCCTTCCAATTACAGATATTGGCTGAAGTATCCCAAATTGTGCCCGATTTACATTCTTGCAACATGGGTTCTCCTCGTACGCACCAATAATATTTGCTGCAATCACTTTCGTGAGGAAAATATTGCCATTGTGGATTGCTGCAGTCAACTACACCGGGTGGTGGTGTTGGTCTGGGTGTCGGAGGTGGTGCAGAAGGGTCGATGGTGGTAGTCTGTGGTCGCCACCACGTAGGTTTGGGAGGTTCCGTTATCACTTCGTTAGGATCGGGTGTAGGTACCACGTAACCTTTCAATTTCTCATTCATGACCTTTAATAATGCGTGTTTCTCTCCACAAACACCTCGGAAATCGTCCATATCAATGGCCCAAACCATTCCACCTCCGTATTTCTTTTCTCTAATGAAATCCATCTACAAAATATATATTTGTCATTTAAAGTGCTTAAAGTTTATAACTAAATATTATTTTACAAGACAGGACATACCTTGATGGCAATGCTTCTTTCATCTTCATAACCAACCCATTGATCTTCGTGATAAGCGTATGGACATTTACCAATGTCGTCGTATTTTTCGGTCCACTTTTTACTTTGAGTCAGGGGACAAATCTACATAATATCATTTTATTTAATTTCAAATTTTATAATTTAATTGAATATAATTGATACTAACTTCATAATATGCTAAAAATCCTTTAGCATTGGTATAAGGTCCCGCTTTTCCACCTTCTTCCCATTTCTTGATTCCGGCTCGTAAATCCGTGTTATCTTTACTGCCCAAAGTATACGTTCTACCGTAGAAAGGTACGCCAACGATTAATTTATGTTTAGGAGCTCCCATATCAACCCATAATTGAAGGCCATCATTCTAAGAAAATAACATCATTTTAATAAATTTATTCTCGGTTATACGTTTTAATTCATTTACAATAACACGTACCACATTCAATTTTTCATATGCCCATTCATCAAAGGGTCTTTTGTATAGAGGACTGTGTACATCAGCGAAACCAGCCCAGTTTCCTCGTAAATCGTATGACATTATGTGAATCTGATCAAGAAGCCTTTAAGAAAAATCAATCTGTTTGACATCATTATATAAATTTCTTTAGTAAATATGATTATAATTTCAATTTCAGCACTTACTGCCCAAGTTCTCTGACATGATATCCTTCTTGCAGCCTAAATTTTGGAATGGGAACTGCTGCCGAAAGTAACAAATTATGTGGATCAAAAGCTGCTCTGAGTTCCTAAATATTAAAATATTTTATAAATATTTCACAATAATAAATTTTAACACTATTGAATAACTTTTTCACCTGAACAAGTTTTAAGAAGTTATCTTTATCAGCAAATTTTCCCTGTCTATCAGCAGCGCCTGGATATTCCCAATCCAAATCGAAACCATCAAATCCATACTGCTGCATTATTTCGAGTACGCTGTTAATAAATATATCTCTTCTGCTCTTGTCGCTCACCATATCTGAATACTTCTGTCCACCTTCGTCCCATCCTCCAACAGCCAACATCAATTTCACATCGGGCCATTTCTTCTTTATGTCCATGAATCTTTTGTATCCCTCTGTTATAAATATTTTCTTAATATCTTGTAGAAACGTATACATAATGAGAATATTAAACAAACTTACGCTTTTCGATATCATATTCAGGATCAATGTATTTCAATTTCCATGTTTTATCGTCAAGACCAATAAAGGAATAAATGATATGCGTACACATATCTCCAGGAATGTCTTCAATATCGTAGTTCATGGGTTCGGGTCTATATTGTGCCCAAGCACTGTGGTAACATACGATTTTTGGTTTTTCTGGATCCGTGTTTCCTCCAGCTGAAAAATAAAAGAAAAATTAAATAATATTTTTATTATTTATTAACATATAGATTAATTCCTTAGAGTTATTGAAAAGTCTTACCTTTGAAATTGATTTTGGCAGCTTGGTGAGCTGCAAAAATGGTCAAGAATAGAAGAAGCGAGCAGATTTTCATTTTAGGGCCTAGAAAACGATAGAATTATACAACTTTTAATTAAATTTTATTTATAAACTTATCATAAACTTTGTTAAGAGAGAGCAAATCTTAATAATTTCCGTTCTTAAAAGGCATTTGTACAAAATTAAAACTTCCGCTGATAAATCTATTAAATTTTATGCTTGTTAAACTAGATTATAAGTACGAATATTCCGCACGAAAGAATTTCATATTGTCCATTAAGAAATTATTTTTTTTTTCAGGTTAAAACTTACCTTTATGAGCGTCAAATGGGCCGCTGAATAATTATTCAACGCATTGTCTTTATATAGTTTTTTTATATCTCAAGTTTTTTTATTTTATTTTCTAATTATCTCATTTTGTTATCTACAGTTGAGCATCAGAAGAATGATTTCCCACGTGTAAAAATTAGTTTTTTAGTGCTTCTAAATACAGAACAAACCTCAAAAATTTTCTATAAGTTATTTATTATCGTGTATGTATACATACATATATATATATATATATTTCCATTACCCTTAACAGTTAAAAATATAAATGAATATATATTTTAAGAAATATATTCTTTTTCAGTATAAAAAATATACGAAAAATAAATTAATATTTTATATTAAAAAAAATGCCAAATGTTTGCTTGAATTATTTTTAAAATAATATATTTTTTGTTATTTTAATTAACAAAATATGTTTATTAAGTTATTCTCTTAAAAATATTATCTTTTAATGAATATCCAACATCTGTTTTATGATAATTTTTCCACGTAATCTCAAGTAATTATATTATCAAACTTGTTAATAATTCAAGGTTTTGTCCCTAAGGTAAATTCGAATCATAAACATCTTACCTTTGAATGAACACTCATTCGTTTCTTAAATAATCGAATATTTAACCGAGATTTGCTTTTATAATAATAATAATTATTATTTTTTAAAACTACGAAACGTGAAAAGTAAAAAATTTGAGAAAGGACATCGTCCTTTTACTTCTAAAGTTAAATCCTATCGGTACTTTATGCTCTAATTACTGACTGCATAAGGTCACAGTTCGCTCATCCTTGTACTTTTGTTAGAAAATTATAAAATTATAACAATTTTTTTGTCATTTATAATACTTTTTTGAGATACAAATCTTGTTCTTGTTGTTAGTGCATGTGGAAGTTGATGAAAAACAAGGAATATTGTTCAGATGTCTTGATTTTTTAAATCGCTAAATGTTAAAAACTCAATAGCGTGTAAATAATTAAGCGGCATTTAAAAATGTTTTTAGTATATTACTTGTTTTAAAATTATAAATTATATATTAAAGACTTTTTGATGAAAACAGATTTTGTTTTCCTGTCTATTTTTGGTTCTTTTCGCTCCGGGGGTCTTCTTTTTTTCAGACCCATCGTGCAGCCAGGCACACAATAGGAGCGACAGGGTGTAAGGAATGGGATCGGACATATCCAGGATAGATCTTCCATGAAAAATTACTGATCACGCGCTCCAGGATTTGATTCCAAGTCCCTCGGAGAGGTACAGACCATTCGAATGATTTACTCTAATTAAAAAATTAGATATTAAATGTCCGTAGTTATAATTAAACAGAACATTTATAATATAATACATAAATATNATACGAAAAATAAATTAATATTTTATATTAAAAAAAAATGCCAAATGTTTGCTTGAATTATTTTTAAAATAATATATTTTTTGTTATTTTAATTAACAAAATATGTTTATTAAGTTATTCTCTTAAAAATATTATCTTTTAATGAATATCCAACATCTGTTTTATGATAATTTTTCCACGTAATCTCAAGTAATTATATTATCAAACTTGTTAATAATTCAAGGTTTTGTCCCTAAGGTAAATTCGAATCATAAACATCTTACCTTTGAATGAACACTCATTCGTTTCTTAAATAATCGAATATTTAACCGAGATTTGCTTTTATAATAATAATTATTATTATTTTTTAAAACTACGAAACGTGAAAAGTAAAAAATTTGAGAAAGGACATCGTCCTTTTACTTCTAAAGTTAAATCCTATCGGTACTTTATGCTCTAATTACTGACTGCATAAGGTCACAGTTCGCTCATCCTTGTACTTTTGTTAGAAAATTATAAAATTATAACAATTTTTTTGTCATTTATAATACTTTTTTGAGATACAAATCTTGTTCTTGTTGTTAGTGCATGTGGAAGTTGATGAAAAACAAGGAATATTGTTCAGATGTCTTGATTTTTTAAATCGCTAAATGTTAAAAACTCAATAGCGTGTAAATAATTAAGCGGCATTTAAAAATGTTTTTAGTATATTACTTGTTTTAAAATTATAAATTATATATTAAAGACTTTTTGATGAAAACAGATTTTGTTTTCCTGTCTATTTTTGGTTCTTTTCGCTCCGGGGGTCTTCTTTTTTTCAGACCCATCGTGCAGCCAGGCACACAATAGGAGCGACAGGGTGTAAGGAATGGGATCGGACATATCCAGGATAGATCTTCCATGAAAAATTACTGATCACGCGCTCCAGGATTTGATTCCAAGTCCCTCGGAGAGGTACAGACCATTCGAATGATTTACTCTAATTAAAAAATTAGATATTAAATGTCCGTAGTTATAATTAAACAGAACATTTATAATATAATACATAAATATTCTAAAAAATATTCTTGAGTAGAATCCAAATAGCATATTGATAAGAAATCGATAAACTTGTAAGATCCGTCAGATCAATGTAATTATTTCAACAATCTTTTTAGATAAAACCGATATTATATAGGCTTGTATATACTACTAAATAATAATTAATGATACGAATGTTATTTTTAATCATTTGAATCCAAAAGAGACAATAATTCCATCTTTGGAAGTAGCCTACTGTTGAAATCTTCATGGCCAAATTTCGTTAAGTTTACAATACAACAAGTAAATTTACAAATGCTCTATCTTTTCGTAGCAGTTTTATAATTTAGATAATCTAATCTGTAGATTTAGTATATAATAACGTTACGGAAATCGGCCTGTAAGCAACGTTGACATTATAGAATCGTTAATTTAGATTAATCAGCTATTCTGTAATTTCGATAATTGCTCAACAAGTGATTCAGACTTGCAAACGTTTCATTTACAAAATACTTAATTTTTTGTAATTAATATTTACCTTTGAACTTTTACTTCTGGTAATTAATTACTCATTTGCCAATTTTTAATTCATTTTTTTTTTTTAATTTTATAATTCAGAAATTTAGAAACTTCTTTAATTAAGTCAGTATCGTCGGGGTCCAACAAGTCGTTAAGTCACAGAATTTAATTGATTAATTCGAAATTTTTGACAATATTATTTGTTGAATTTCGTATTATAAAATATTATTTTTATAAATTAGTTTCTATTTATTTTAAGTTCATCGTAGAATTTCCGAATTGGATAAAATTACCATTACTAATAGTGATGATGCCCTTTTTGATATTGAATATTGCTACTCGTATATCGTTACTATTATTATTATTATTATTATGAAAAAAATAACTTAAATTTTTAAGTAATAAAAAGTTTTTTATGATATTATTTTTAAATTATAGAAATCTTAAATTGTAATTCAATCTAATTTTTTAAAAAAATAGTTTCTTATTAAATAGCTACTAATATTATAAAATTATTTACAAAAATTTCAAAAAAATAATATGTAATTTCAATATTTAACGGTGTTTGAACCGTTTACATATTGAAATTTTAAAAAAACGGAATAGAAGCAGAAGAATAAATATTAATAATAATAATATATAATATAGATCCTATTGGAAAAAATACGAATAATTACAAATGTAGAATTATATTCTGTAAGCCATATTAATTTGACTGCAGGATTGAAGAGCGGTTATGAGACAATCTATTGTCTTTTTAATATAAAAATCGGTCTTTAACTGTGAGAAAAGGCAGTTTTCAAACATATCGAGATACGTGATTCCCAAAAATACGAAGCATATGGCTGCTTCCAATCGGAAACCACGTAAAATTCGAAAATTTCCTCTTTCTAACAGTACATCGTTTGATCAAAATAGATTAAAAACTGAATAGTTATGATTTTTTTAAATCGGATGATTATTTTTGAAACATCCTGTATTTTATGGAAGATGATAGAAATTATATGTCATCTAAGAAGCATTTTAATTCTAACGAAATAAAATTGAGTTGGCTTTCCTGGGAATATTGCAAATACAGTTGACCCCCTATAACACTGTTGATAATTCCGTTTTATATGAATTTCATGTTGTACGAGTCACTTAGATTTTACAAATACGTGTGTCGGGCTGTGAACGGCTCATGTATTTGTAAAATCTAAGAGACTCGTACAACATGGAATTCATATTAAACGGAATTATTAACAGTGTTATAGGGGGGTCGACGAAGAGATATTATCTTGTGACGTTCGTGAATCTAGCAGCATATTTTCCAGAGAACGGTATTATTTCTTATTTTTAATCCGAACGCCTTTATCACCGTTATTTTAGATAAATAATTTTTGTCGTTTGTGTAATATTTACCTGATCTTCATTTTATATAGCCTAATATCAAACTACCATTATGACTCAGCACATACTCAATCGATGGCATTATTAATAATATCGTGTTTAATGTCGTAGGCCTATTTATAGTGTCTTTTCAAAAGTCATTATCATATATAATAATGATGCTATCATTCATTTACAGTGAATAAAAAATATTTCAGACGCAGTTCTGAGATTTGTCTTCTAAAGATATAAAAATTATTTGTATTAATATAATTTAAAATAGTTTTATACGAAAAACGATCTATTTAAACATTATATTATTTGAATAACAATATAAGTTATTTGATAATTAAAATTGATTATAATGTATTTTTTACTTTTTTCTATTTTTAATTTTCTGTAAACACTAAGAAGGCTTTTTTGCCATATCTGTCATGGGTTCGGCCAGGCCCTTAATGGGGATAGAATGGTAAGAGAGAGATGGGCTCAGTGTATCCTGAACTATCCATTACCGCCCAAGAAAAAATTCTGGGAGGTGAGATTTTGGATTCCAAGAACGGCCGATGCTTTGACTGCCTCCATCATCCGATCTGCCGAACGTCGATTATATTTACAGTTACGATTAATTTAAACAAACAAATAAATATTGTTAAAATTTTTATATTATAATAGTACAAACTACGAGGGTTATCCAGAAAGTAATGCCCGTTTGCCCATAATCACAAAACAAATCAATTTATTCTAATTTTTTACTTTCCATAATATTACACACCAATTTAGTCATTTTTTGATATAATCATCACCGTTGTTTAAGCAATTGTCATATCTTGTGGCCATTTTTGAATGCCGTCATCGTATACCTCTGCCGCCACTTGTGTGACTTCGTCTTTCAACTCATCGGTACTGGCGAGGCGTTTTCCTCTCGGAAATTCCTTCAATTTTCCAAATAGATGAAAGTCACTGAGAGCCAAATCCGGACTGTAGACAGGATGGTGCTTCAAATGATGTTAATGCTTGCAAAATGACATCAGTCATCACAGGTAAGAAATTAGAAAAGATATGCCAGCAAGTAACTATCCCTGAAAAATCATGAGAATCTAAATCAGATTGAGTCAGGATCATCTATATGTAAAATTTATTTATGTATTATTGCTTATTGTTTTTGAAATATTAATTATTGAATGACGTCCATCGATCTGGCAGCCGAAAAACCCCAGAAATTTTTCCGGTGTAGTATTGCCAGGATATTAGCATGCCAGATACAGTCGACCCCCTATAACACTGTTGATTATTCCATTTTATATGAATTCCATGTTGTACGAGTCACTTAGATTTTACAAATACGTGAGCCGTTCACAGCCCGGTACACGTATTTGTAAAATCTAAGTGACTCGTACAACATGGAATTCATATAAAACGGAATAATCAACAGTGTTATAGGGGAGTCAACTGGTATATCTATCCTCACAACCCGGCCCACCCCATTATGGATTGGCCTAACTTATGACCGGCATGATTAAAAATAATAATTTGCATTTGTATTTTTATCGTTATAATAACGATAATGATATATTAATAGGAACATAAAAAGCTATAAAATTACCTTTACTGTTGACAATAAAGTGATGTCCAGTAGCGCAGTTTACATGGGCCAACTCAATAATATCGGTTTACAGGATAATTTATTTCTGTGTAATTTAGAACCATTTGTAAATTAGCGTACTTCAACAACGTTGTCCAGTCGTTTGTTTTATTGAAATTGGAGAATAAATATCCTCAGAAAACTGGATACCTATTATTTACTGTACAGGCCTAAAATCATTGCATGTATAAATATTCAAATTTATGTTAATTATAAATTATATAAAATAACATTCGGAAAAATATTTAACTATAACTCTTGTTTCGTGACTCACCATCGATTTACTTTTGTGGATTACAATTGCATCTAAGATTAAAATGAACTTTTTTTTTTTTTGATTGTTTATGAAATGTGGAGACATCACTTATACATTTATAAATATTATATTATTATTTTCAATATCATAATAAAAAAAATGATCAAAATCCACAAATAACACGAGATTCAGGACAGGATAACTGTTTGTCGTGCAGTCCTCCAGTAAGGAAGACTGGTCCACAGTGAGACGAAAAGTAAGAAATGCTTCATGATAAGAAAATAATATTAATTTTTGTAATGTTTATTATATAAATAGAACTGAGTAATAACTAAAATCATTTTTATCGTAGAATAAAAAGAATAAGAGTTGGTAACCTATCTCACTGTGCACCAATCAGTTATACAGTGAGACAACATGGTCCACATTGAGATATGCAGGCTTACCTAAGGATAAGAGTATCTAATGAATGTTTATTCACGTGAAATCGAGTGAAAACTTTGTGTCCTGCTAATCTCTTCTTGTTAATGATTTGGAGGAGTAGCAACATTTTTATGTCGGATATGTTTATATTTGCAAAGATTGCAATCCTAGGTATAGAACTTCCTTGCAACTTTTCAGGTTTTAGGAAAGAAATGTCAAGGTCCTATTTATCATCCTTTTCTTTAGTTATTTGGTCCAATATAATGTATTTTGTCAGGAAACTCTACTAGAACGTAGCCTCCTTCTTTAGGATCTCCATCTAGTTTTCCAAAAAAATCTGATTGCAGTGCAATAGGTATTTCTGAAACAGAATCGCTGATTTTTGTTCAAGCTCATTAGTGTCACTGCTATCATGATTAGGCCTATTAATTAAGATTCTGTTGTAAGCACTTTTTCTTGTTTGATTATTATGTTGTTGCTTTTGCTCCATAACCCTGCAGATTTCTTGTTTTTCTGGAGTGTCAGTCATAATTACACTTTTGTCCTTTTTTTCCTTCCCGTAGTCCTGTTTGATTTCCTGGCTGCAGTTTTAGAGAAACCTCTGAAATGGTTCGATAAAATAAAGCTTTCTGTAGAAGAGAGTACGCAATAAGACGTGTTTCACTGTGTACCTCAGGCATACATCCATAAAAAAGTGAATTATTACATGATTATCACGTGATTATGTTCATTTTTTTCGTAATATGTGGAGGGGGAAATTTAATAGTAGAATTCATTATTTTAGACAGAATGAGAGAGAACGAGAATTCAGATGTTTTATTTCTTCATCCAGATATTTTTCACATAATTTATAATATCATGTAGCCTATGAGATCCAAATGTTTTTATTTCATTTTTTTTAGATATTTTGTTTCAATTAGAGTTGGTAACACTAAAACTTATACCATGTCATTATTGCTCACGTCCTATCTTAGTCGAAGTTCAAATTGCTAGTCGGTATTTGCGATTATTTTGTAACTGTACATTAAATTAATTTACTTAATCTCCAAAATGCCAGAAAGAAACCGTGTGTTTACTGATGAATTAAAAAAGGATTATCCGTTTTTGAAAAAAGTTTGTGTTCGTATTGACAAAGTGAAACATGAACAATGCTTTTCAGAATTTTCAGTAACTCGTGGTGGGCGTTGGGACATTAAAAACACTTGAAATGTGCAAAACAGAAGGCAGACCTAATAACAGCGGAAAGAACTTCCTCAAATTTTTTCTGATTTGTTTAAAAATTTAAGCTAATTATCTTGTTTATTCATAAGCAATGGCAACAAGATTTGAATTTTCTTTCTATCTGCATAGTATGAATTAACCAGCCAGCTAAAACTGGTGACCAACATGTGTACTGTATGTTTCAAAGTTAGACGAAATTTTTTCCAGATTTTTCTAGGACTTTTTCTCCAACAGATGAATGCTACTAATCGATTTTCAGTGCTGAATAAACCCATGTTTGTATGATTCAACTTTAAAATTTGAGTCGTGTGCAGAAAAAATAGGAATTCTTGTTTTTATGGTATTATTTAGAAAATATGTAAAGTGTACTATTAAGGAACTGTCAGTGATCAGATCTTCATATTGAAAACTAGCACGAAGGAGTTCTTATACGTTACGTAATTTTATAGAATAGTGAGTTGCATATGGTGCATTACAAGGAGATGGGAGGATTGTAAAAATAGTAAAAAAAAAAAATATAGTTACAACCCATTACCAATCCAAAATCCCTTAATAAAAAAAACGAATATTCGTTGTCTATATGTTTTTCTTTATCGAAAGAAACGGTATTTAAAAATTTGTAATTTGTAGACATTTAATACCGCAAAGATAGTGAAGTTTATAAAAACTAATTGGAGACAAAGTAATAACTAGTGTTGTAACGAATAGTATATTCGGCCTCAGGCCGAATACCGAATATTCGGCCAGGAGCGTGGCCGAATAGCCGAATATTCGGCCAAACTATTCGGCTTGATTAACGTACGTACGAAAATTGGCGCGCAAATCTCATTATGGCAAGGACCCCGCTTTCTATTGGCCCCCCGCTGTCACTACGCTTCGCTAATAGCGTTAATTCTTAACAGTTGGCAGACAATAGCGTCATGGTAGTATGCGATAAATGATGATATCAAATGTGAATAACAACGAAATGACCTACACGTGTAAATAACGGAAAAAGAACAGAGAAGGACCGCGAAGTGAAAA
>NW_019384385.1:406676-427660 GCF_000671375.1 Centruroides sculpturatus | reverse complement strand
AATATATAGATATTTTTACCAAAATACTCATTAACTATTCGAAAAAAAACTTCTGCTTTTGCAATTTTACTGCAGGTCACTCGAATTACTAAAGTATAATGCACCTTTTACGTCTATTTTAAACAGAAATCTGCAGAACTGATTGCTAAACATCATACGAAAATGATTTTTATATTTTAAATTCTTGGTCAGTCATTATGACTTTTTTAAAATTTTCTTTCTTCAGTTTCAGTGTTTTTACTCCGCCCAAGCGAATAAAAATTAAAAATTATGTTTTTATACGATTTCTTAATAACTTAATTCACGAATTAATTTACTTTCTATTAATTAATTTCGATATGTGCGATATACTTGCGGAACCAAGTAACCAAGTAAGATGAATATTTGTGCAGTGGTGTAACAAGTATATGACCAATACGGTCTTGGCCATAGGCGCCAGTTTATCGAATATAACAATTTACTAATATATAGGCAATATACATAAACAGTGAAACGTCGATAATCTGAACGTCAAAAAACTCTTTTGCTCTGTGATAGCTTTCCGTCATTGATTCATAAAAACATCCCATTATTTATACATAAATATGCAACTTATGCTATAGAAAAAATTGCAAAAGTAAGTTACGAGATAAAACTACTCTTACCAAACTATCCACCTTCAATCAAATCCTTTTCTGCCATGCGTGTAATAAACGTTATGAGAAACTATCCATTGAAGATTAAATTTAATGTTCAAATTGTATGAACAATGCACCTGTTTTTCACTGTGCAGGGATAGGACAGTTTCGCTGTGACCTTTGTGGACCGTGCACTCTTATTTTGCTCTATTGAGCATATTAGAGCATGTTTATTGTTTTCAAAAAATTGTTTTTATATTAATTTCGTTCCATACAATTTTGTTTCAATGGTTTCTTTTCAATTTAGAACGATTAAAGAGTCTGTTTTGACAATAATATATTTGAATACATTTATTGTTTTTGTTTATACAAAATTATAGCAAAAAAAAAGAGAGCTTCTGCCCACTTTCTCTTACATCAATGGTGCAATTCGTAAAAAAAATACTGCGTTGAAGCCAATAATTCTTAAGAATTTCATTTTTTTACAATATTAAGCGTTTCCCTGGTTTACATTCTTTACATAGCATCCCGTATAACAAGACTAATAAAGTATTTATAGTTTGTTCTGCTTGATTTTATGCCTTTTATACTAGTTCAAATAAAGGCAATTTTATCCTTATATAGCTTACATATGTATTAATAATATTCAGTTAATGGTAATATGTATACTATGTACAATTTTTGTAATTTGTAAAACAAAATGAAATTTTCAGCATTAAATGTTATCTTGATTGAGATGATATAATATTTATGATATTACCATGCTTATAAAGGTGCAAGTTGTTTCCAATCGACAATCGTTTTGTCATTCCAAACAAATTGTCCTCTTGGTTTCTCTACGTTTGGTGGAAGTAAGGCAAGATATACAGGAGCTTCTGCACCTAAATTTATGAAAATAGTAATCTGTAATATAATAAGCAACATAAAATTTCAAAATTCGTAATTAATTCTTAAATATTTGATTATCTTTGTTGATTAAACTAATATTGTTTCAATAATTTATAATGAATCTTATTTTATATCTTATCAAAATTTGTAATGAAATAATATAACAAGTTCACACCATCTGGAAGGAGAAGCAGGGAAATTTTTCCATGCTTCTCCTTCTCAAGATCCGGAAAAATTTCGAGGTCCATAATGGTTCCTACTCCATAAATTAAAGTTATTTTTACTAAAAACAATAATAAAAATCATTCTATGTATTTTAATTGTTCAAAAAACATGGCAAAGGGTCCACTAAAGGGCAAAAGGATTAGATAAGAAAAGAAAACAGTATTGTACTGTATATTACTTTTATGACTATTATATATAACAGAGGAAAAGTATGACGATCGGCCAAAAAATGACCCCAAGGTTTTAACATTTTCGGACTCAGAAGACGTTGAAACATCGAGAAATGCAAAAAATTCGGTATTTTTTTCTGTATATATGGACGTTAATGTGCATATGGGGCACCCACTTTTAAACTTAATAATTCCTGTGCGTTTTGAAACAGGAATTAAGCTAAAATGTGGAATAAATTCGCCCAATGCACAAAATTTCTTAAATTTTGTGCATTGGGCGAATTGATGCTATTACATTTTGGCGGTGGTCGAGAGGGTGGGGAGATAGAGAGAAGTCGTGTGTTATATCTCAAGTGGGGTCGAGATGAAGCTTTTACTCGTCACTATTTATAATTTTTTATAAAACTCATCTGCTTTATATAAACATGAAGTGAAACAAGTATCCATTTGGAATAGAACAAGATTTTTGTTTCTGGTTAATATAAAAATTTAGATAATTAACAAACCATCAAATTATATATATATATTTATTTATTTATTTATTTAAAGCCATAATTACTCGAACTATTTATATGCTATTTTCTTTTAATTTTTAAAAACTTTTATTAAAATAAAACTAAAATAAATTCAGTTCGATCCATTGCGAATTTATTATAGAATAATTTGATATTTTAAACAATTATCGTCTTACAAAATGCATTAGATGGAAGTTGGATTCAATACGTAGAATTATACTTATTATTTATTATTTGAATTTTAATAAATGGAATATATACATAGTAGATATTTGCTTTTATTGTTTGATATGTAAATATCCATATTCAAATATTAATTAAACTAATATACTGCAATGAAAATAACGAAAAAGAATAAAGAAATATTACAGATTGTCAAGTATTTTAGTATTATTAAATATTGATTCTCAAATAATCAATTTACAAAATAAAAAATATTATTTTGCAATATCAATATTAAGTAAAATATTATAAAAATTCTAATTTTATTCGACTTTGTTATATTAAACAAGGAAATCAAGATATACAGGATGTATCAGAATGACGTTTTAAAAATTTGGGGGATTGTAGAGGATGAAATTTTGAACATTTTGATATAAAGAATTCTATCGGAAATGTGATATAAAGTTTCTACAGCACTTTGCACGTTCTGTGCGGTCGGAATGCTGAATGAAACAGCAGAATACAATATTTATGACAAGTTTTATTGACAAAACAGTAGAGTACAATCAAACTGTACATCGAATCAGTGGCTGCACTACTTTAGAGTAAATGTTCAATGTGACGACCACCAACTTCGTTACATAATGTGCAACGACGAACCATGTTTTGTCCGACCCTCTGTAAGATGCCACGCTCCCCTCTGATGGTATTAAATGCTGTAAAGATGCGCTCCGTAAGCTCATGAACTGTTCCTACAGGTGTTGCGTACACAAAGGACTCCCGTTGACTAGTTGTGTGTTTACAGCACAGCGCCAGTGGATGCAAGGAGTGACCTGAAGGACGGCAAGCACTAAGTACACAACGTCCTGTACACAGGCTCAGTTAGACCACTGTAGCTGTGTAAGATTGCTGTCAGTGTAGATTGCTGCAGTCTTCCATCCGCAGCAATAATATGACGTCAATGGACAGAAGGGTAGCTACTAAAGTGAAGGGCGGTCAAGCACTTCCTACCGCTATAGACACTTTAGTTCAAATTTCCGGCTATAGGTTCCTTATATCAAAACGTTCAAAATTTCATCCTCTACAATCCCCCAAATTTTTTAAAACGTCATTCTGATACACCCTGTATAATAAACTTACCTTGTTCTGGAGTAAGTTCACCTTTGTGACTTGTCATATCTGTATCAACAATTCCCGGATGAACCTAGAATAGTACAGATAATTTTAAATTATTTATAATTATTTTTAATTTTAATTATATTCTTAACAAAAATAAATTGGAAAAATCCGTGTCCACTTCAACTAAGGAAAATGTACTGGCTTCATGATATTACGACCAAAACATTATTAAGTATACTTTCTATTGTTTTAAGAGTAAAATACAGTAAGACTCCGTTTAATGCGGGGATGCGTTCCTAGACGACAAAACACTAAACGAAACAGCGTTAAACGAGGTCATTTTAACATAGAGTAAATAGGTAAAGGGGAACACGCGATCAAAAATAAACAGATTTTACTTTAATTTTTATATTAATTTGTATAATAATATATGTTAAATAAAACATAAACATATGCACACAGAAAGGTAAAGTTCATTTTTTTGTGATGAAGGTTTTGGCTTTCTCGAAATTCTTGTTTCTTGGTCGTGTAGTTTTATTTCTCGCTTTTTTTTTTCTTTCCTTAAGTAAATGTCGGTAGCAGGAGACCTCATCTGAAATGCCTTGTTGTGCTTTTGCACTTCCTTGAAAATCTGGATCATTCGCTACAATTTGATAAACGATTTCGGTTATCGTTACCAAACTTTTACTAAGGAAATCTGTAGAGAAATTTGGGTTCTTTGGGTTCTTCGTTTTCAGAATCTCTATTTTCCAGTTCCACATGAATTCCTTGTTCTGCCAGTTCTCGAAGGTCGTCGTTGGTAAGACTCTGACCAGAAACCTGCAGTAACTCCTCAATATCCTGCTCGTCTACATCTAGTCCTGCTGTATCCATTAGGTTGACCAAATTTGATCGACCTAACGTTACAGCGATAGGCTCTTCTCGTTGAAAATTCTTGGATACCTTCAGTCATAACTTCTTCCACATTTCGTTTATGCATTTATCAGTTAATTCTTGCCAAGCGAAGTCGATATTGCCTATGGTATCCATGCAAAATTGCACCAAACAAACATAAGCTAGATTTAAAGAAAGTACAGCGCTACGACGAATTGCCATCTTTTGCCGATCGGTTCGTGTTTGGGAATAATCGTATTAAATACGAATCAATGAAATGCCGCGATAATTTGAATCAGTTCAATTTTGAGCTTTTTTTTTTTTTAGGCTTTGAGCAGACCGTGTTATATCGCATCAGCGTTAAGCGGAGTCTTACTGTAAATGATTTTGCATACCCAAAACAAAAATTTTACATATGAACATGCATGAATGCATATCCACGCGTATTCCTATGTGTGCATGAATGCGTATGTGTGCCTGAGAACTCTGACGTAACATACTTAAGACTTTTATTTTCAACATTTTAAGTAATGTTCGACGACCGCTTCCTGCAAAGCTTCAAATTGTATACAGGATGTTTGCAAAAGGTATTGCAAAAATAAAAGTGTGGGTTGTATGATGCAACAAATTAAGTAAAAAAATATATTTTGTGACTATCAGAACGCAAAAGCATCGTTGTGGAGATATTGGGAATTGAAATGACAGTGTGTGTTTCTACCCCACAGTACGGAAAATACAAAAAAACAATGAAAGCTTTTTGTTTATTTTTTTACATAAACTGATATAATGGTTTGTTTTGAATAAATAAACAAACAGACAGTCAAGCCAAAAACTATAAGAAGTGCTGAAAATTCCTCCATCCTTCTGCAAAATGCATGCCTGCATCCAACAATTGACTGACGGATCCATAAAAGTACTTCAGCATTTTGACTCAATTCTTCCATTTTGTAGCAATTAACTCGTGGCTTGGTTTGTATTCGCATAATTAGCTTGGGTAGCTATCTCTGTGGCCTAGGATATGCCCTTTTCTTCAAGTAATCCCAGAGAAAGAATCCTCAATATCACTGTAATGGTGCGAAATTGGATGAATCGTCGAACCCATTTTTATTTCTGCAATGCCCTTTCCAAACATTCTATGTTTTTTTTCTTTTAAAATAATAATATAAAATGCGAAAGAGCATAAATAATACACAGATTCAATAAGCTGTTTCATCCTTAATTCTATTGCT
This sequence comes from Centruroides sculpturatus, assembly GCF_000671375.1. Lineage (NCBI taxonomy): Eukaryota > Metazoa > Arthropoda > Arachnida > Scorpiones > Buthidae > Centruroides > Centruroides sculpturatus. The sequence goes on along the minus strand of NW_019384385.1, from coordinate 421,862 downwards.
GAAGTATTCAAAATTATTATGCACAATACGGCGAGTTCAATGTATTATGCACACAATAAGTAATTTTGCAATTTTTTTACAATAAATAATTCAAAGAAACTATTTTATTAAAAAGAAAAAGTACTTACGGCATTTACAACCAAATCGGGACGAGAATCTTCATCAAATTCTCTTTGTTGAATAAAAGTAAGTGCCGAAACACCTACTTTAGAAACACAATACGTTGAATTAGACCAGCCATTCTTTTCGTGTACGCCATCTTTTATATCTCTATATAATAATTTACATTGAAATAAAAAAGTTTGAATAAATATATTTATATTGCTTAATGACCATTTATAATAATTTAATGACCATTTAAACAATATAATAGTTTTGAAATAGAAATCTAATAACTTGAAAATTAAATATAAGCTTTTAAATCTAAAGATCTTACTGAACAAACTTTCTCATTAATACGCATAACTCTTCTTTGGTTAAATATGGAGAAGAAAATTTCTTCTGTATATCTTCGTTGCCAACTTTTGATAACATTCCATAGACACTTGATATGTTTACAACTCTAAATAAAAAAGAAAAAACAAATTTGTTAAATAGTATATCTATTTTTAATAATTATTTGTATGTAACTATAAATATATTTTATTTTATTCTATTTTTTCATAGAAATTATGGTAATGACAAAAAATGGTAATAAATAAGCGCTAAATACATTTATTACTATAATTCTTCATCATTAGTATTCATTTTATTATGTTTGTTATAAATAAAATTGATGTATTTAACACAATACACAGTTAAATAATTAAAACTAATATATATATTGTGGTAAATTCTGTATTACTTATAGATAATTTCATGAGATAAAGGAAAATATATGTTTGATATGAGAGTAAAAAATGTGTTTTTTTTCTTCTTTTTTAATTCAATTAATAAATTTAATTAATAGTAAATGATAATACTTAATCCTTAACGAATTACTTTAAAAATATTATGAAAATTGTACCAATGATGGCATCATAGCCGATGATATTCGAGTAAGACTGATGAAATGAGTAATAATGTCCTCACTGATGCAATTTCAACATCATTATTAATGACATCATGATGACAATATAAATGATCATACTATCGATTTATTATTTGTATGAACTTTATCACGACTGCATCTATTTCGTACGTGTAAACTATCGAAACAACAGTTTAACTACCATTTTTGAATAAAATAATGTTTATTTATTGGAATTATTAATTTATAAAAGAATTTTCTTCTGTGGATAAAACTGAAGACATCAAAGAATCGTATGACGAAGTGTTGATGCTCTTTTGTGACTTTATTCTTTAAAGACAAATTTCAATTTATGTAGCATTTAATGATTTTAATGTTCTTTGAATACTATTTTTTGTTTTAAATTGCTTTATATAATTAAAATTATGTAAATTAAATGCTAATTGTATAATTAACACGATTGGTTAACTATAATACACGGTGTATCGAAAGTCATTACAGTATTTATTTTAAAAAGAATTCTAATTACGAAAAACTAACTTAACATGAAAAATGTGTTTATTTTAAAGTATATGCCGCAAAAATTAGGGACCTTTAACTCTTCTGAGAACATACAAGGCGAAAAAAACCTCGAGTTCCTTTTGGTGTGGTACTCGAGGTGTCTTTCTCCTTGTCTGCTCTCAGATAACCTAGTATTCATTGTACTGGGGTTCCAAGAAAGAGCCCTCATCTCCTAAAAAGAAGAATTAAGAAGATTAGAAAGTTCTATAACTTAAAAAGAACAAAAAGAATTGTCAGGAGGACAAAAACATACATTATGGCTTACAGCCACAGAAGGTGGTGCAAGATGGGGCCATGGGGTAAGACGGGGACGTCTGTTTATTCGTGGTTAACGCGCTTTCATCTATCTGTTATTTGGGGAACTAAATGTCAACCTCAAAAGGGATCACGGGACGTGAGAACGTCCGAATCGCTCTCTTTGTTCGGAAGTAGGACAGTTTTCCACGTTTCGGCAATACTTCGTCTAATTTTACGCCCGCTACAAAGTTTCTAATGTAAATTAAGAAAAGTAAGTAAGCATCGTTGCGAACTTTTACATTACCTTTTAGATGATGATATTATAGTATTCGAAGTAACCTTTAAGACCGAAATTGTTTAGTTTTGAAATAAAGTTGACCCGTGTTTGCAGTCAGTATGAAAAGTGCACGTTGGGGTAAGACGGAGTACCATCTTGCCCAAGGTTGGCCACGAATTCTGCCGCTGGCTAGAGGTACCGCAATATAGTGAAGCGAACTAGTTTTAAATTCGTTGTCATTGATAATTCTATATCATTTTTTCGAATATATAAAATCATAAGTTTAAAAATGATCTATTTATAGAAAATGAAATATTCCACTTTTAAATCATATCTAACTGTAATAAATGTATACACTACTGTATATACTAGTACTGTATTACTTTATTATTTATGTTTTTACGTTTTATTTTATTTGTGAAAACATTTTTTTAATTTAAATACTGTCGTAACAAGAAATAAAATGTGAGATAGCAATCAAAATAAAAATTTTTTCCACGAAAAAATATCGTCTGCTTAAAAAATAGCGAAACTGAGCATGCGCGAAGTGAGAGTATCGTCTGGTAAAGTAAACACGAGTAAGTTCAAACTTTTATATTTATTTATTTGGAAAATAATAATAAATGTAGCTGCTGTGATAAATGGGCACACTGTTATTGTGCCAATATTGAAGAAAACGACAGTTTAACCATTTTAATTTCTCCTTCTTGTATATAAAAATAATATTCCCATCTTACTCCACGGGTGGGGCAAGATGGTGCATTTACGTATAATTTTAAAATATTAAATTTTCTTGTTTTTAAAAACATTTTTCAAAAATTAAATTTTATACCAGTCGACCCCCCTATAACACTGTTGATAATTCCGTTTTATATGAATTCCATGTTGTATGAGTCACTTAGATTTTACAAATACGTGAGCCGTTCACAGCCCTGCACACGTATTTGTAAAATCTAAGTGACTCATACAACATGGAATTCATATAAAACGGAATTATCAACAGTGTTATAGGGGGTCGACTTGTATTATATATTATCAAATGTTGTAGTTGCCGAGAATAAAAAATTTATCGTTCTCATTAAAGTGGTTGCCATCTTATGACTTTTCAAACCTTAACGTCCTCATCCTGCCCCACCTTCCCCTACATATCTTTATGACATCACAGCATTTTTTTTTAATGTATTGTTACCGAAATAGATAGTTGTTTTTGAGACACCCTATATATTATTGTACAATTTTACAATAATACAATTTTAAACAATTTGTTAAATATTTTTCTAAACAATTTTCTAAAGAAATTTGGGTTACTAAAATGTGTTTGCTGTTTAGAATTTTGTCTATAACTTCAATTGTTTTTGTATACAAAAATACCGAAAAAATACGAAAAATTTTTATTTCAAATACCTGAAACATTGAACTATACGAGGGATAAGAAATTTAGAACTACTTTCATATACGAAGTAATTATTGATATTATTTTGCAAGGCTGGTATTATTTTAATGTGTTTTTAATATATCATTTAAATTTATTTTTTATTATTTTACCATGAAATATGATCACGATTATGAAATATACAAAAATATTTTTAAAATAATTTCTCCTTATTTCAAAGTTTTTTTTTTAATCGCGTAATGAAAACTTTTAAATTCAGAAATTATTCGAATCTACAGTTTTTAGAAAGCATAAATCATTCTCTAAACCAGTTCTTCCCAACGAGGTCGATGTTTGAGAGAGGGAGTCGATAAAACTTTTCAAATATAAAAAAATTATTTAAAAGTATTATAAATTTTACATATTTTTCCGTTTCCAAGTAAATTTAGGAAGATGCCTTTTAAAAATTATGTAAGACTGTTGCATATATATATATATTTATACACAATAAAACCTCTCCAAAACGAAACCTGAATAAAATGGAAATCTGCCTAAACGGAAAAATTCTTCGAAACGGAGCGATTTTCTATGAAAAAAAAAAACCTGTTTAAAACGGAAACCTGCCAATAGCGATAAAAATAGTCAGTACCGTGCATCGATACATGAAAAAGGTTGTGAACCCTTGCACTAAACTAACTATCAATACATTAATATTAAAACGTAATTACATGAGATTAATGATTTTGATATTGGTTTGCTATCTGTTTTCGAGCATATTATGTCAATAATATTTCAATATTGATTACAAATTCTGTTGAGTTTATTATGTGCTATTTGGAAAGAGAACTTGTTATAGACTATTAATATTTTATTATTTTTACATAATTGTAAATTTTCGTGTTTATGATACTTTAATTTATTCACTTCTTCACATTAGGAAATGATATCGGAAAGGCATAATTATACATTTGAAGTTATTGTCTTAACTCTTTCGAATCTATAGACATTGATGAATGAAGAAAATTCGGATAATCTTAGAATCGATTTTTTTTCATTTAATAAATGAAAAATTTTAGAAGTTCTTATTGAAAATAACAAATATAATGTTATTATCATCGTCAATAACGTATTGGAAAACATTATTCATATCTCGAGGTATAAAATTATATTTATTTCTAAATCTTTCGCAATCAAAAACATAATTAAAATTTTCATACATTACAGTCGACCCCCCTATAACACTGTTGATAATTCCGTTTTATATGAATTCCATGTTGTACGAGTCACTTAGATTTTACAAATACGTGAGCCGTTCACAGCCCGGCACACGTATTTGTAAAATCTAAGTGACTCATACAACATGGAATTCATATAAAACGGAATTATCAACAGTGTTATAGGGGGGGGTCGACTGTAATTGAAAAATGTGATTTTTCTCTTCTTCTCTTCATAATATAATAATGTTATCAAGTATAAAGGTGTAAATTGTGCTTGGTAAAAATATTTTTTTACAAAGCACAATTTATATAAACAAATTCCTGCTGCTAATTTTGTGATGGCAAATTATTTATGTTTATGAAAAAATGCTTTATATCTATGTATCCAGGATGCTTTAATGATTTTCTTAAAATATAAATGCAAAAGATTAAAATATTACATGATAAATGTTATAATTACAATATAAATTATATGACATTGACGTATTGTTAAAAAATAAAAATATTTTTATTAATATATAGATATTCACTTCGTAATATGCAATATTACGAAGTGAATATCTATACTGTATATTAATTTGATAAGCTCAAATACTGTCTAGCTTGGTTTGAGAGAATGGCTGAGGGTACGAACATGGATCAGGTATCAAATTAAAGCTTTTATCCTGTAGATGATAGCACTGAAAAGAGATTTGAGAAAGGTGTAGTGGTTCAGACGTGGCAGAGTGGCAAACACATAATGTTAAGTCTACGGGGGAAACGTGTCTGGAGCTCGCGTTTCATCTAGCAATTAATTATTTTAAACCGTTAAAACAACCTTTGGCCCTATCCCCTAATCTGAATTCCTTCTGTTTTTAAATAATTACGCGTTAATTAAATGATTTTTTGCATTAATTTTTAACATTAATAATTTTGAACACTTACGCTATTTAAATAATAAAATAAAATTAAGAATGAATTTTAGTTTTGTATTAAACTACTTAATTTTTTTTTAATCTGTAATAAAAAACAGTATGTTTTAGAAAAAAAACGCATGAGCTGATTGATTGTATTTTAATTAAATAAAACCTTCGTTTTCGGCGGATTTCTGCTAGTTATTTTCTTATCTTTAAAGAAAAATAAGTTCTTATAAACTTATTCTACTACTTTCAAAGGGTGTTTCATAATATAGTGAACAAGTTTCACACTATTGTGAATACACCATTGTAGATACAGATTTAAAATTTTTTGTGAAATTCGCGATAATGCTTCAAGTTTCGTCAGTATCTACAAGTTTTCAATGTGGCCTTCATCAGTGATTTGACACGTATCCGAAGAAAATTTGACTTCTTGCCATACCTTGCTCAAGAACCCCTCATCGACTAATTCTTAACGATCCTCCAATTGTTTCCTAACTCCTTATTCTCTAATTTGGATAATAATATGCTGGTATAACATGAGCTACTGATATTGCTGGAAAGAAACTTGGAGTATAAAAGGATATTTTACACTAAGTATTACTACACTTTCACTATTTCCATCACAGTAATTTCCCGAACTTGTTTCTTATATTATGAAATATCCTGTATTTTGACCTTTTGAAACTACTTGACGGCATTTTTATTACTAATAGCAAACATATTGACGTAAACATTGACTCAAAATAAATTATGTATATTTTTGTTATTCATTTACACCTTCAGAATGGGACTACATGAGCAGTACTATACTCCTTTATCTATAAGGTCTCTGTATAATATAAACGTCTTATGAGTATAAATAAAATATTTATTGCTTGCAGCGCCAAAAGTGCCATAGTGGCGAGTTATGGTACTAATTTTTTGTTTTTACAGAAATGTCTCCTGCATATTCTGAAATGTCATCATACCAAATTTGATTGCATTTGGACTGCTAAATATCTCTTTAGACAACATCGAATAGAAGTACTTTAATTGTGATCACTTGGTAAATCTACTTGCCACATTTTCTGTACAGATGATTTCCGTAATTAATTTTTTATAGTGAAATGAACTTTCACACCTGCTTTTTATATTTTTACTTGAAAGATATTTTTACTGATCATAAGCTGCAGCTTAATAAATTATTATGGGAGATCTATATTTATATATTAATGTAAAATATTATATTAATAAACATTTATAATGTAAAATATCATTCTAACCTAGAATGTGGTCTTAGAATCGGAAATAATTCGTTGCAAACGTTCAAAGTATCGAAAAAGTTAACAGCTATGGTATTTTCTGCCTGTTCATGGAAAGGAACTGTAGAAGCCATCTGAAAAAAAATCAATTCACATTATATACAACAATTAATAGCTATACAATGTAAATTTCAATTAATTAATACCGTTATAATCTAAATATATTTAATTGCAACTAAATAATTAGTTATATATTTATTGTATAACATAATAATCAAACATTAATAGTCCAAATATATTATATTTTATATTGATAACATGTTTCTTTTAAAATTAACTTAATCTTGTTAATTTATTTATAAACTTGATTACTTATTATTATAAACTAATTCATTTTTACATAAATTACCCATTAATTAATTTTATTAAGCATCAGTTAGATTCTACAAAGGTAAATCAAGATGTAATTATTTATTTATTTATGTGCATAAACATTTTAAAATAAATTAATATATTATGTATTATATAACAAATATACTGTATGTATAAAATCCTACATAGCCTAATACTGTATATTAATTGTAATAATTTTAGTTAAGTTCATACAATTATACTATCAGGTCAATGTTATAATCGCAGAATATTTGTATATTTATAATTAAATGGATACCTTATAAGCAATTCCAGCATTGTTTACCAAAACGTCTAAACCGTCGTAGGTTTCTTTCAAATAATCGCGTAATTGGCGAATACTTTCCAAATTACTAATATTCAATAAATGAAATTTCGGTTTTAGACCCAATTTTTCAAGTTTATTCACAGCATCCTTTCCTCTTTGTTCATCTCTTGCTGGAGTAAAAAATTAATAAAGTTGTAGATAGCATTTTTACAAATATTTGTATAAAGATAGAATGAAATTTATCAAATTTTAATATTTACCTGTCAGATAAACGTGTCCATCAAATTTCTGACAAAGTGCCTTAACAATTGCAAATCCAATTCCTTTGTTTCCACCTGTTACCTAAGATACATACACTATAAGTGTTTTTAATAAATATTCAATTGAATGTTATGCATTACTTATTACAGTATATATAATTCATTTAAACTTAGTTATTGATCATAACACTTAAGTGATAATGCAATTAAGTTTATTAATAAACTACGTCTGAAAAATTATTCTTTCAACTTTTTAATTTTAATAATTAAACGTTAAGTCTCTTAACAACACATTTTGCTGGTAATACAATATTAATGCTAACAAGATTTCATTATTTACGTCGTTAACGCAACTTTTCGCTATTTCTTCTTAACTTACGGAATATATTTTGTATGTCAAATGATTTTCTCTTTAAAGTATATTTAAAAATAGTTTTATTATGCAATTATTATTATTTATTTAGCAATACGGAGAGAATTCTATCGCGTAACAAACTTGCGACAAAGCAACCTCATATTGTTGATTAACGAACTTAATAAGGTCATTAACTGTCTCCTACTAAAAAATGTAAACGCTTTTAATTATTTATATGTTCTAAATATGAATATAACACACGCTACTAATCGCAAATCGTGTAATTTTTGCGCGATGCAAAACGACACGACTATATCCAAGCATGCTGCATGCATACGCGATAATACTTAAAACTCGGTTAACGATTTAATAACATTCTCAATTTAATAAAGTATTTGTGCTTAATTGAAAAGCGATACGCTCATTTTTCACATAAAATAGAAATATATCGTTGGATTAGAAAAACTTACCACAGCAACTTTGGTTGACATTTGAATCGAAATTCTTAATAAATCGCTAGAGAAATATAACTTTCAATAACGATACTTAAATCGCTATTTTAAAATTTTACACAAATTAATTAAAAATGGATAATAAATGCAAAATTTAAACGAAAACTACTACCCGTTCGATAACTGAAGTGTTTAAGCTTTTTGTGTGACGAATGGCGCCGATATCATTATTTTGTTATGGCAACAGGTAAGACCTTTACATTGAAAGAGGAAATGAGGCCAAGGTTATCGTAGACACACGCAAAGCTTTTTTCTTAATAAAGCACTCTATAGCATTTGAAATTTTATTATGCTTTGCACAATTGTATTATTTTATGAAGTATTAACCGGAAAATATTAATTTAGTAAAACAACTCATTAATAATTGTCGCTTTAAGACAAGATGGCAAACTTGTCACACATTTATTTGCTACTTAATTTAACACACTGGGACGACCGCTTGGATCATTTTAACCCTCGTATGAGATAGGTTAGGTAATACAATTTTTATTTTGAGTGTCAATGATTTTTCGTGTATAAAGGCAGAAAGACTTAAAACAGGTAAACCTGCTTAAAATGACCGAAGGGGTCAAAATGACTCCTCATTATGTTTGCAAAACTGTGTTTAGTTTATGAGCTGTATACTTTTTTTTTTTTGGTTGTTGTTTAATGCTTTACATTTCAAGTGATTAATTATTTTTATGTGACATAAGCCGACGTTCTTCTTCGTAGCGTTAAATAAACAGGAACAATTTTGTTTAGACTTATATCCGGTCTTCATCATACAAGTTCTGTTTCTTTGAGAAATTTGCGCAGTAAAAATGTCTTTGCATCGCGGTTAGCAATTTTTCAAACTCTTCAAGATATATCAGAAGTTGATTTGGATAAGATGGAATTGAACCGGCTTTACTCCGAAAAAGTAGTGTTCAATACCATTGAATTTTTAAACTATGAGTCTAGTAAGTCAGATGACTCCATCCATTGCACCGAATCTGAAACAGATGAGAATGAAAGTGAGTAGAGTTCATCTGAACCAGGCAATATTCAAATAAGAGAAAGTTGAGATGAAACTCAATGTAGAAGTTGCTGTTGAAGTCAATGGAAATATCTTGCAAGCAAATTCTGCCCCAAGTAATTGGCAAACAATAATGCATCGACATCATCTTCCCATTTATGTCACGGTTGGAGTCGAGGAAGAAGAAACATTTATATGCAAAAAATACTGAATTTGAAGAAAAATAGACTCTATTTGGCTTGACTGTTCAGAAGATAATGGAAATGGATGTATGTACTTTTAGAAGGCTGGCACAGCAAAATGTATTGCGAGAATTCTCTGATTCTAGATATGCTTAATCAGATGGCAAGAAAGTACTCTGAATCAGTCAGATAAAATCTTTGACCTCGCATTCGTAAACTCCAGCGTGCTCTACCAAATGGTAGCTGGTAAGAATGTTCTTCACATGGATTTTATCTTGCAAGTTGGTAGAAGATCTTCGGCAAGACTACGTTCAGAAAAGGAAAGAAACTGACGATACATTGATGGATGAAAGCAAGAAGGCCCATCGGTTGCAAACGGAACAAGTACCAACTATGTTTTGCAAGATAATAAAACTACACACTCATGCTCGCAGTGCAAAAACCTTGTTTGTGGGAAGAATACCAGAAATATCAAATAAAGTGAGATTTGCAAGGATTGGATTAGATTGATGACAGAAGGCAACGCAATACTGTCAAGAATGAGTGCCTCCCGGGAGGATTTTCTATGGGGAAATTGGCAGGTTTAGACAAGTAAAGAAAATCCGAAAAATCCACCTGGCGTGCCTCATTGTAGAGAGTGTAGAATGCGGCACGAACCCGTGACCAACTACCAGCGTTTAGTGGTTTTATCTACTCAGGCCTAGTAAGCCTGATCTATAAGGATTGTATGCGTAAATAATCATCAAAAAACTTACTTCTCCCTTATTTATACTTATTGTTAGTTACTAGTATGGTGCTTAAAATAGGGAAAAAATAAATGGCTTATTTTTTTGTGGTCCTACCCTCCAGAACTATTCCAACTGGTCTCAAATTACTACAAAAGAAATTTGAACTTGATATATTAATATTTAGAGGTAGCTCAATGACCACAAAGTTTATAAAAAGCGATTTATGACAAATGAAAAATACAAGACCTGTTTTGGTATACCGGACTTTTTTCACTTTTCTGGACAATTACATACAAATTAAATAGTCATGTAGACTGTACAATATTCAAAAACAAAGAATTGTCGAAAAAAGCTAAAACAACCAAATTTGGCAACAAATACCATAAGTGTTTAGAAAATTTGAGAGATGCTGCCTTGGATATTGTCATGTTGATTATTGCTGAGTATTCAAGAAGTGATTTCAGAAGAAGATGAAGGTCATTGTTAGGAGCACTCAGTGGAGCTGAAATCCAGGCTTTCAAGGACACACTTGCAGCAAAGACACACACACACACCCTGTAGTCTCGTCTCTTCTTTTTTGTTAAGTGGAACTGGCCCCTAAACATCCACACCTTCAAACTGTAAATTACCTTTGAGAGTCAGAGTGCATGATACGTGGCTCCAGGTGCCATAAATCAGACCCCCCTCTGTGAGATTGAACCAAGAAAGATAATAAGTTCAGTGAATTCTCTGTAGCTATCTCTCGGCTGACTGTTTTCCAGATTGCTGTTAGCAAACTCAACAACACCATCTTTGATGTCTTATTTGATGATGTTGATACTGTGTTATTTGTAAATCCTGTTTCATATTTCTGTTGATCAATTAACTGCCAATGATGTTGCAATCGCTTAAAGATTGGAACTTCTGGTGATGATGTGGATTCCAGATAGACTTCAAACACTGCACCAACGATCAGCTTAATTACATGATGCTGGCATTCGCGAGTCATGACAGAAATTAATTTTGTGGGAATGTCATGTGTTTATTTATTGAGTTTATTTTATATGACCAACTACAGTTTTACAAACTGTTGTACTAAAATGGACACATTGTGGTTCAAGCTTGTAATTGACATATGCTCATCCTTACTATTTGGAACCTATAAAACTTCAGTGACATTGAGCTACCAGTAAATATTCACCAATGGAGTAGATTTTTGGCACAAATTTTTCTATATATATTTGAATGGAAATAGAGGATAGGAGGTTCACATTTACAAATTGTGAAAATAAGCTCCACACTATTAGTTACCGATAGCATTTAGCTTGCGTTTCAGAAGTCATATGGCAACAGCTATTTTATTCAAAATCCCTAATGTTTAAATAAAATTTAAATCTTTTTAAAAGTAAAATGAAAATAAAACAACATACTTCGATCAGATTGGAGTTCCCTGTCAAAACAAAATCTGGAACTACCTTTATGGTTTAATTTCAGGACATTTGATATTGCCGATATGGTGAATCAAGATTCAAGAATACCCTACGACTAAGGAAAGTGATTGGGATGGATAACCCGGATTTGATCTCGGACCCCCCCCCGGAGCGCTTGTTCATTTGGCCGTCTGATTTGATTGACCTAAAAATTTCCAGATTGTATATTTTGTAAATACATGTCCATGAAATTAGCCCCTGCAATTTTGTACTGGTATAAAACTTGTACCATTTAAATGTTATTTTGGAATGTCTAATATTAACTTTTTGTAGGCATACTAAATATCTTACAAAATATAGTCAATCTAAAATGCGGTAGTCTACTTCATGCATACACAGTACGTTACTTCAATGCTACTAGTACATTATTTGTACTAGTAACATTGAAAAGAGCGCAAGTTAAATACAATAGAATGATTGTCGGAATTAATATGAACCGATGGTACCTCAAATAACCGAAAATTCGAATAATATGGACCGCCGCTGCAATTTTGGATAAAAAGTTACGAATTTAAAAGATTTATATAATAGCACATTTAAGTCTCTTTTTAGAACTTGATGAATTTAATAATGTATAAGGACAACTTTTACATCATTTATTACACAACTGATACAGTACATACATTGGTTTTAAGAATTAAAATGTGTGTTATTGTAGTCACGTTTTTAATCTAAGTGATTTATTCATTGAATTTAAATGATAAAGCGTAAAGGTACAGTCGAGCCCCATTTGTTTCTCAGTTGTACTGTCCATTTTTCACAATTATACGTTAAATATTTTTTAAAAAATACGTTAAATAACTTCTCCATTACAAAAAAAAAGTAAAAACAATAAAATGATTTATGACGAAAAAAAGACATTAATACGTTTTAAAAATGTAAAAAGAAAACATCTAAAACAGATACGATTCATATATCAACTCCCCATCCCTTTCATCTAAAACAGAAGAGAAGAATAAACAATAAGAATAAAAAGTAAGTCGGAAACTACTTACTCTGGCAGCAGATATTCTTGGAATTCCTATTAAAAACATGCTTAAAGCAATGTAACTTCAAGACGTGAAAATAGGGAGATGTGCAAGTTGTCCCTCAAAAAAAGATCGCAAAACAAATGCGTCTGGTTCAGTATGCAATGTTTCCTATTTGTTTGCAATGTGCCATAAAAGTATGCTTTAATTAATTATAATAGTCTTTTTTATTACGATAATTAGTATTACTACATGATAATAAACACTGTTGGTAATTTTTTAAAAAATCATAATTATTTCTCGTTTATATCAACATTTTATGTATGGTCACAGTGACCCATCGGTAGGAGATACGCGAAAATTATTTGTTGTTAACAGTTACGCACAAGATCTATTATAAAAATGAAAAATCCCTAGTTTTCTATCATACATTCACTTTCAAAACGTGTAAGTTAATTTGGTAACCTTTTTTTCAAATTGTTTCTATAATAATTAATCAGTCCGTATCAATGCTTGTCTTGACAGACATGTGTATTTCATAAATTTTCATAGCTCTATTAATTAAATTATTTATATAAAAATTGGTTTAAAAAAGTTTAAATTTTCTACAAATCACAAAATTAAAAATTTGTAAAAGCTAAGAATTTGAGAAAATAAATTAAGACACATTTAATTTGTTAATGCAAAATTAATAATGTATGAATAGTGAGTGTTAAATAAGCTAATATAAAAATATATTGAACCAACCCTTTCCTAAAATTGAATTCAAAATTTTGAAAATCAAAACTTCATGTTTGTAACCGCTAATGAAAATAAAACAAAAATCTAGCAACGAGTTGCTTATCTTTCCAGGAAACCTTTAAAGCTGCGTGTATGTCGCATATATTAATATAAAACCTTTTTAATAATATAACTATTATAAAATGGCAAAAGCTTAATTTTGAGAGTAGATATGGGTTTTATAAAGAAAAATTTTAAATGCTAATGAGTAAAATCGTCATTTAAGTCCGGCCCTACTCAAGATACGATACAACTCTCCCCTCAACCTTTAATTAAACACCAAAATTTATCATCATCAATCCCCCGAACAAAAACTCCCTGCAACATTTCAGAAATTTCGACAAAAAGCAGAGGAATTATTAGAGGTAAACAAAATCGTTTCCCCAAACAAATATCTATACAGGAAACACCCTAATTTTTTTGAATTTCTTGACGTTTGAAGGTCCCGAGTACAAAGATGTAAAAATTTTGAGATCATTTTTTTACTGACAATAAAAAAATAAAATCAGGTTTATAATCCAAATCTTAATTTTTTAATATCAAACAAACAACCTTCCAGCACAAATGATTACACACACGTTTTTGAGCTGATTTACAGATCAACTTCAGGTCTACCTATAAATTATTTTTTGTTGTATTCCTGGAATAGTAGAATATTGAAAATTATTTCTTAATTATTAAATTTTTTAATGTTTTATAACTTTGTATTAATAAAGATAAAACATTTAATTGCAAATGTAAAATGTCTCAAGAACTCAGATATGCAGAAACATGTAGGGAAAATACGGACAAAATGACATAGGCGACATAATTCGAATTTGGCGGTCTCAAGCTCACAACTGACCATGACACCATGTTATCCGAGCGGCTTTCACTAACCTGTCAAAATGTGAACGCACTCCTCTCATTGGCCCAAGTGTCATGGCCGACGACAAAAAATGATACGTTATGAGTTTTTTCCTCGCAACAAGTTTTTTGTATAGATGGTAAATTTTTCACTATTTTATCTATTTGTGTAGCATTTATTTCAACCCTCAAGAATTTGTTGTTGCACTTAAATAACTTTTTCCATTAAAAATAACATTTTTGTATTTATTTTATAACTTTGTTTTTTTATAACGTTATATGGACAAAACGACATACATAGGCAACGGACATAATGACATACCTGTCATTTAGTCCATAAGAGCTTAGTCAAGGAACTTACCTTAACCTCTTAACGTTTTATTAATTATAAAAAATGGCTTCCAAAAAAGTCTTTCGTTATTGTTTACAAGAAATTTTAGTATAAAACTTTATTTCTTTTCTTACATATTATTTACAAACTTATTATATTTCACATAACAAAAAACTTGCAACGAATCACGTGACTCGACAAAACTCTTTAGTTTTAACTTCTACTCCTAATATGAAGGCAATTAAATCAAAAAATGAGTCCAAAGCTCC
>NW_019384385.1:354791-405338 GCF_000671375.1 Centruroides sculpturatus | reverse complement strand
TTATCTGGTGTAATAAAGTTACACGACGATAAAAGGATTATTTTGTATATGCAATTCAATTACAGGTAAATGTGTTCACTTCAAAATCGTGTACGAATAACAGAAAAAAGTAGAAAGTGAAAAGTGAATAGTGAAGTGTGAAAAGTAAAAATATAAAAAACAACGTGAAAATGTAAGAAAGAATTTTTGCGGTCTCGAATCATATCTCAAAGGCAAAAGATGGCTCAGAGAAATGAAACCACGGAAGAAAGTACATCTAACATTGAAGTACAAAGAAGTACATCTAACATTGCTATGAGAAACAGAAATAATCAGACAGAAGAGCAACTTGAAAATTATAGGGAAACACATCGAATTAGAGAAAGATTATGTAGAGGAAGAGAGACAGTCTTTTATATATAAAAAAACTGTATTACATATAAATGTACAAACAAATAAAAACCCAGCAAAGCGGGTACTTGCAGTTAGTCTATATATAAAAGTGGACATGTTTGTGCCTATATTTCACTCTGCAGCCAAAACTGCACATCATAGATGAATGGTGTTTATGTGCCCCAAGTCTCCCATCATACACTATGGTGGTTGCATCTTGATAGCTATAAGGGTGTGAGAGATATGGGGTTTGAAAGTGGTTGACTTCAAAAATGTGTGATGCTTCAATGAGAATGTTCCAGTTTTTTCTAGAGAGTTCCAGAACCTAGAGGTGAAATTTGGTACACAATTAGGGTATATCATGAAAATGCACACTAAGAAGGGATTTTTCGAAATTCCCCCGGGGGAGAGGGAGAGCATTAAGGCTTAACCTGAAGAACAGCTTCTACTGTATTATTTTAGATGCAATTTTTTTGTTTTTAATTATGTTTAGTCTTCATTGAGTACTTAGGCGTATTAAATTGATAACATTTCAGACATTGTTATAAATATTTTTTATATATTTTAATTTTTAAACCAAATGTTCGAACCGTTTTAAATTCGAATTTGTTATTGCATATTGGTTCGATTATAGAACGATTGTAAACGTTCCAGAAATTTATCGAATTAAAAACAGTTCATTTGATTCTCGGCAACTCTCATTATTCTCATATAACAATTACTATGGTTGTTGAAATATTGAATGTAAATAGGGTTTGCAATTTTGTTTGAAAGATATTAAAATATTTAAATGGGTGTTTTTGCTAATATTTTATCATTATCTAATGTACGTAGGCCCATTATTTATTTTTAGTTTAGAATTAGTTATACCTAGCTTTTTATATCTAGGAATCATCAAAAATTCTAATCATTACTTTATAATTTTCATTGATAAAAATTTAGGAATTTAAATGTAATATATGTCTCAAAATGTATCTATTATAAATTTATAACACTTCCCCGTGGGGGGAAATTTTTCAAAAAATTTTTTCTTAGTGTACATTCTGTTGACGTACCCTATTAAAACGCAAAAAAACAGCATCTAAAATAGTATAAATAGAAGCAGAGTTCTTTACCTTAAGCCTTAATCCTAACCATCTCCCTTCAGTGAAGGGAATTTTGACACGTATATTATATAAAAACACATGCATATTCGAATGCAGCGTTGTGCCAAAATTTCAAAGGAATCAGTAGGAACAAACGAACATTACATTTTTATTTATATAATTAGATAGAATATGACCTGCTTTAGTTCATTTTCACAGAAAAGCATAATGCCTCACAGAAAAGCAAACTTAGGGCATCGTACTCGTAGCAACATCTGTTGGACATAAAAGCCTTAACCTAGATTATATATTTTAATTTATATGAATGTTTAACGGAATAATATACAGCCTATGTCCACCCTGAGGTTCCATTCTAAATATTGGTGAAAGAAATTTTGAAATCGGATGAGTAGTTTCGGAGATTACCTGCTGCAAACAAACTTACATACATACATACATACATACATAACCTCTTTATAATATTAGTATAGATGTAATTAAGAACTAAGTCAATCTTAAAATCAATTAACATAGTTTTCAATAATTCAAAAGAAATTAAGAGTTAAAAATCAAAATGTGTACTAAAAGTTCAACATAATATATCTTTATATTATAAGTTATTAAATTTCTTTTCTTTCTTTCTGTTTTTAATAATATTAGTTGACAGGTAAGTGGGATTAATGTTACATTAAAAGTATTTAACTTGTTTTAAGCTCAATCCATCCTTTGTAATCTTTTGTAAAGTTAAATAATTTCATGATTTAAAATTCATAAAAATACTTACTACTAATACATTTTATTACTGATTCTATAAATATAATAAATCTGAATGAATTACTTTGAATTAATGAAAATGGAACTCTCTTTTATTAAATCTATATTCAAAAGATTAAGGCTTGAAATTTTAAAAAGTTTCCTGTAATTCTCAAAAAAATATATACAGTATTTAATTTTTATTTTAAAAAAATTTTATATATATAGTATACAAGAAATGTTATTTTAACAGATTACAAATTAGTTGATAAAAATTTAATTTAAAAATATTTAATTTGTACTATTTGTTATAAACAATGATTTTACTAAGATATAAAAATGTTTTACAAAATGATTTCTTTATCTTAATAAACATGGACATATAAATTTCATGTCCAATAAAAGTAAAGAAATAATTATTAATAATGTTGCATGACAAAGCGAAGTGGGACAAAACATCCAAGAAAAATTAATATCTAAAGAAACATGGGTGTGAACCATATTTTATATAACAGGACAAAAAAAATTTCCTTCTTGAAACAAATTTAACTAATAGAAATTTTGAAAAATATTTATACTTTAATATGCTATAATATACTTTAAAATATTTTTAAAATTTATTGTTTAATAGTACAAAAGTAAAAATAAAATTTTAAAAATATTTTATACCTTGATCAGGAGTTAATGGACCCTTATGGCTTGACATATCTGTATCAACATATCCTGGATGAACCTGCAATACATAATAATAATATTGCTTTTAAAAAACTAAAATTTAAATCAATCGATAAGAAAAATATATATGTAATATAAAGTTAATTTATTTCATATTTATTTTATAGTCTTATTATAATATAATAAAACTATCTTTCATAAAGAACTATTTTATAATTTCTTCCTTATTGTCAAATCATATATCTAAATTTATACATTTGCATTACTGATTAAAAAAATTTGAAAAATCTTATAATTATATATTCTGTATGTTATTATTCAAAAACATACAATATACAATTGACACCAATGTTTTCTTTCAGGATCTGACGTCAACCACACAGCATTAAAATTCTTCACAATATCATTTAGGTACAAATCAGTTGTATTTACACATCTTCAGACCTCAGGTGGAAGACTAAGAAAGCATTGTAATTAGCATATCACCTGAATGATAATTTTAATGCTGTGTGGTTGACATTGGATCCTCAAAGAAAACGTCGGCATCAACTGTATAATATACAATTGATGCCGACCTTTTCTATGTTCTTTTAATGTCATTTTGTCAGTTTTTAAGTTGTTAACTATCTGTCTCTAGTTGGATTATTAAAAAAAGGATTATTTGTACTGACCCAAATTTATTTGTATGGTCAAAATTTGATTTAACCAACAAAATTTATCCTTGGAACTTTGTTTATCATGAATTATATTAGTTTAAAGAATTTCAAGGTAGAAAGATTAAAAAGTTTTTCTGATGTCTAACAGAACAAATGCTTTTTTGTATCATTTCAAAGATATAGTCTCACTAAATTAAATGTAAGTTATAATCAAACTTTAAACATTACTCCTAATATCTATTTGCATAAAAAAAAGATTATATTATCTTTTCTCATGCAAAATTTTTGTGCATTGAATTTATTCTTAAAGTGTAAAATATTCACATATTAATTTAAATATAACATTAAAATATAATTTTATTTTACATATATTAAGAAATAATATTTAACAAATAATGAAATTTTTAATATATTTAAATGTAATTTCATATTGAGTATTATTGTTATTATTTTTTCTTAAAATTTTTATCTATTAAAAACCTTAGGAGGGATAAATCATATCATTTTAATGTACAAAGTCTGCCCTTTATAAAGAAATTTGAAGAGGATTATGTAAACATGGGACCCACATTTACATAGTCCTGTGCAAGCTACCTTGAAACAATAAGAGGGCTACTTTCAGGGTCAGATTGGTTATCTGGCAATTATGGCATATGATAGAGAGGTTAGTGCTTTCCAGAGCCAGTTAACATGGATTTGGAGTTATAGAAGAAATACATATTTTAAAAACCCCCATCATGCATGGCTTGATGGCTAAATCGTTAATGTCAACCTACTGCTCTAGATGACGG
This sequence comes from Centruroides sculpturatus, assembly GCF_000671375.1. Lineage (NCBI taxonomy): Eukaryota > Metazoa > Arthropoda > Arachnida > Scorpiones > Buthidae > Centruroides > Centruroides sculpturatus. Next base: position 401,006 of record NW_019384385.1, on the reverse strand, counting down.
GTGACCCAGGATCATGTCTTGATGGATAAAAAAAAAAATCCCAGGAATTTCTTAGAGTGGTCAATTCCAGATACATCAGATGCTGTCCCTCACCAGCTGTCCATTGTGGGCCTGACCATATCCACAATAAGTTTGATAAAAAGACCTTAGTGACCATAAGGCAGAACCAAATCAAAAAACTTGTTGTAATTATTTATATATTGTACAGGTATACCTCGACTTACGTCGTTTCGAGTTATGTCGTTCCCAATTATACGNTTAAATAAAAAAATGCCACAAGTACAAACAAATAAATTACTGTTACAAAAATGAATTCAAACTAATAAAAATATAAAAACTTGTATATACTGAAAAATTTGTTTATAAAAATAATTAGGATTTGTCATTGATACTCATAATTACTAAACATTTGGTATAGCCATTTGTTTTTAGTGTTTTGTAATTTTTTGTTCATATTACATCAAATGTCCATTGTGGGCCTGACCATATCCACAATGGGTTTGATAAAAAGGCCTTAGTGACCATAAGGCAGAACCAAATCAAAAAACTTGTTGTAATTATTTATATATTGTACAGGTATACCTCGACTTACGTCGTTTTTCGACTTAAGTCGTTCTCCTGGAACCAATTACCGACGTAAGGCGAGGTATACCTGTATTTGATTATATTATATTCAAATTAATCTGATTACATATTTTCCCATCACACAGTATTATCTTTTCTTTCAATTAAATAAAGATTTTTTTATTTTACAAAGTCAGTTTTTAATACAATGCCATGGTGAAATTTTGTTTCTAGTCCTGGTTTGTTAAGTGTAACTCAAGATTTTTTTTTAAACTTTCAGGATTAAAACTTTTAAAATTATTATGACATTTATTGACATGCTTAAACCCAAGTGCTACATGTTTATATTATTTAATAATCATTTAAACATATAGAGCATCTTGAAATATCTTGAAAGATATAGAACAACAACAACAAAGATATAGAACAATTTTTTTTAATTGCAAAATAATAAATAGAATAGCAAAAGAGAATAATTGCAAAATATTTAAAAACAAACATATTTGTCACTGGGAGCTTAGTTTTATTAATACATCCATTATATAATACAACTAAATGAATTTAAGTTATTTCCAAACTAAATTAATTATATAACAAAATATAATAGTATATTCATAATTCAAATATATTTGTGATTGCAATGCTACATTAAAACAAAAATAATTAAAGGAGTAAGGAGTATTCATATCAATAATAAAACTTGTCTTATAATTTATTAGTACAATACAGAATTAAAACAAAATATTAAAAAACAGTAATGGAAAAATATACGTTTAAAATATTGATCTTACATTAAAAGATCAATATCATTATCTGTAAAACTACAAATCTCATTACTGTTCAAATCATTGTTTATTATAAAAACATTTTACATAATCATACAAGCTTTATACTTTTACTCTGTCAAGCTTGTTAACTGTAAAAAATGTAAAACATCTTTCATATGTTTAAGAAAATATGTATTTAAAATTTACTTACAGGATTAATAACTAGATCAGGACGAGCATCTTTGTCAAATTGTCTTTGATATATGAATGATAAAGCAGATAACCCAACTTTAGATACACAATATGCAGAATTTCCCCAACCATTTTCTTGATGAACACCATTCTTTGCATCCCTAAATAAATGATATTGATTATTACAATTAACATTAAAGCATAACATAGTTATACATTGTATAATTCTTATATAGTTATGTGTTTAGAACTATATATTATATATTAAATGCAATTATTCTAAATGTTATAATTACAATGAAACTAAATTTATTAAATAACATACTCAACAAATTTTTTCATTAATGAGCATAGTTCTTCTATTGTTAAATTTGGAGTAGAGAATTTCTTCTGAAGTTCTTCACTACCAACTCTAGATAACATTCCAGCTGAACTGGATACATTCACAACCCTAAAAATTAAATCTCCATTAGAATATTTTCAAATCTTTTTCTAGTAAAATTTTAAAATAAATGATAACAGAATATATCAGATCAATCTAAGTTTGTGCACACCTTTGTATTACCAATATTGGAAGCAGAACTTTGAATAGTCTCACAAAGTTCAATCAAGCTTAAAGAGGTTTGGTCTAGATATAGTGTAGTGTCTTTAACTAGTGATTGTTGAATTGTCTTTCAATTTCTTTTTAACACCTCTAATAAAACATTATATTCATGTGCACATCTTTTGTATTTGTTGTTATTTTTTGCTTTTTAAATAAAAAAATGCCACAAGTACAAACAAATAAATTACTGTTACAAAAATGAATTCAAACTAATAAAAATATAAAAACTTGTATATACTGAAAAATTTGTTTATAAAAATAATTAGGATTTGTCATTGATACTCATAATAACTAAACATTTGGTATAGCCATTTGTTTTTAGTGTTTTGTAATTTTTTGTTCATATTACATCAAATACAGCTATAAAGTTTTCAATAATAATAGATTTTTGTTTGTTTAATTATGGCAATGCAACACTTGGGCAATCTGCCTAGAGAGGATGCTTTCCAGGAGGTCTTTTTAAAGAAAACTGGCCCCTATTTAAGTGTTACAAAAAACTTAAAAAACTCCAACTGGCTAGCCGGTCTGAGCAAGGCGCGAACCCACGGCTTAACTCCCAGTGTTCAGGTAACGAAGACCACTAAAGTTTTTTTTTTAATTTTAGTGAAAAATGTTTATCATTATGAAAAACAAATTTAAATATGTTTCAAATTTTCAGCAGAGCTTTAAAATAATTCTATAAACAATATAAAGTTGACAGGATAGAAATTTTAACCTTTGATGTTAGTTTTTACTTTTACCAAAATTATGATAGATATTATCATAATTTTGATATAATCCAACTACATTTTTTATATTATTAATATAATAAATCATTTAAACTAAGAACATTTTTACAAGTATTCAAAAAAAATGTTTTCAGAATTATTATATTATAATCATAAATAGAAGAATTAAAATTCTATTAAATTTTAATTTACTGAAGCAACTCTTAAAATATCATTTCTCGTATCATTATCAGATTGCCATCAATTATCTTTATTAAAAATTGCTAGGGCTTGGCTGTAACTAATTAACCAACAAATGCTAAAATCTTTCTGCAAGTCTTATTTAAAACTATCTTACTTTAAATAAATAAAATACAAACCTGGCATGTGGTCTCAAAAGTGGAAACAATTCTTTACATACATTTAAAGTATCAAAAAAATTTACTCCCACTGTGTTCTCTGCTTGTTCAGCAAAAGGAGCTGTAGATGCTACCTAAATAAATAAAAAATTTTTTTACATATATAATTATCAATATAATTTTGAATTTTTAATCCAACAAGTAAAAAATATACAGACTAAAATATATTATACAATGTTAACTCATGTAAAAAATAATATAATATTTGTAATACCAAAACAGTTTTTTGATAGCATTAGATATCTATTCTAACAGCTATAAGTGATATTTTGTTTTAAATGCTTTAAAGAAAATCCAGCAACAACTTGCTTAACTTTCCCAGCAACATTTGGTGATGTCATGTTATATTTTATTAGAAACCTTTTTATATATTTAACTATTATAAAATGGCTAAAAGCTTAATTTTGAGAGTAGGAATGGGTTCTAAAAAAATTTTAAATGCTAACATAAGTAAAATCATCATTAAGTCTGACCCTACTGGAGATACAAGCAACCTTTATCTCCCCATCCCCTCAACCTTTAATCATCAAAATTTAATATCAATCCTCCTAATAAACACTTAGGAGTAAATGGATCAACTAATTGGGAAAACATTTAATCATTAGCTTATTTACCCATTCAGTTAAATGTTTGAGACAACACACAGGTTTACATTGATGAAACAATCTTCGTAATAAGACCCATAGAAATAGTGTGTGGATAGTTTATTATGGGTCACTGTTAACATTATGCTGTGTTTCACACAAGTAAAGACACTTTCAATTTTAATCTAATGTTTATTTGTAACTTATTAAAAAAAAAAAAAATACATGCAGACTTAGCTCTGCTTAAATGTACACCTCTTGTCTTTTTAACTCTGGCGCCAATTGACAACAGCACCCACTCGAGTTCTCTCTGGTTTTTGCTTACTAAATTAAATACTCCCAACAGTCACCAATACACAAATGCATAAAACCTTGATTTTTAGCAAAACCTCCCTAACTTGAAACTATAACTCTAAGTCTGAATTGTTTTTCCTTGATCAATTTGAGTTAACCATGTTCCACTGTAATTATACATTTTTAACATATTGACTTCCAAACTGAAATAAATTTTGTGTGAATTTTATTTACAGTTTATGTAAGAAAATAAGCCCACTGCCATTAAATCAAACTTGATTGTATCTAATTCAGTAACAGTTTTATTTGACTGTATCTGTTCAGTAATCTTTGCAAAATTTATGTAATAACTGCACTCCTAATGTCAAAATCAATAANGATGTTCATGCTGAGATCATCATATAGGATGAATAATCCTCTGGTAAAATATTTACTTAAATAATAAATAAGTATTTTACCTATGAAAAAAATGAATAATAAATCCGATTTAAATAAGGATTTAACAACATGTTTTTTAATTTTTGGAACCTAACCTCCCCTTTTTACACTAGTTCTTTGTTTCGTATAACATGGATTCACGTAACACGACAATTTTTTGGAACATAACTCCCATGCTATATGGGGGTTACCTGTATCTAATTCAGTAACAGTTTTATTTGACTGTATCTGTTCAGTAATCTTTGCAAAATTTATGTAATAACTGCACTCCTAATGTCAAAATCAATTAGTTATTATTTGTCTTTAAGTAAAGAAATAGTATAGTTTATAACTACTGTATGAACTAGTTATTGTTTATTGGTTATAATAGTTATTGAAGTTTGTTTTTATCGTCACAACTAGGTGCATAGATAGACACTGGGCATTTCTACATCTTTATTCAAAATATCCTATAGACCAATAAACAGTTATTGAAGTTTATAACTTAGTTCCAGATTTAACTTTTTATAGAAATGCTAGTTTAGTTAGCAAACTTTTGCATGAATCTACTTAAAATGCTTAGATGTAAACGGTAAAAGCTTAGATGTATATATTGTTTTTTTAAATATGTAGATAGAATTTTATATATATAAAAATTTAGAATAAAAATATTATTGAACTCATACACAAAACAATTATAAAAAAAATATAATTAAAACACTAATAGAATTAAGGAGTTTAACAATTTATAAAAAAGTGGGTTTATTAAAAGTAAATAAAACATAAAATAATTGAATTACTTCGAATACAGCAAAGTTTCAGTACATCAATTACATAAAAACTATAAAATCTAGCAATATTTATATATTTGATTTATTAAAATATTAGTTACATCTACTGTAATACTTACTTTATATGCAATAGCAGCATTATTTACAAGAACATCCAAACCATCATACTTCTGTTTTAAGTAGTCACGAAATTGACGAATACTCTCTAAGCTGCTAATATTTAGTAGATGAAATTTTGGTTGTAATCCCAGTTTCTCAAGTTCAACTATAGCATTTTTTCCTCTCTGTTCATCACGAGCTTTAAAAAAAATTAGAAAAATATGAAAACAAAATTCAATATACAGTATTATTATTGATTGATGAAAAATATCATATATATCACCTGTTAGATAGACATGCCCATCATATTTTTGACAGAGTGCTTTAACAATAGCAAAACCAATACCTTTGTTTCCCCCAGTTACCTGAAATTATTAAGCAGATTAACACTTCTTAAATTAATATAGATATAGTAGATTATAATATATTTTTATAGTTAAATTCATATTATGATTAATATTTAAAATAAACTTAAAAAATTTAAAAAGCATAAAAATTCTTATTTAAGATTAATAGATTTATAGAATTATTTAATTTATGTAAATAAATAAAATTTATCAGTTTTTTTTTTTAAGACAATTCACTTTATTCAAATAATAATACTGTATTCAAATACTTAAAATTATTTAATATATAAAATTTATACAATAATTCTCAACACAAAGTTAAAGTGAAATGAGCAATTATTTATTGTGATATCATCACAATGTCAAGCTGTAATTTTTAATCATACTTTTAATCTATTTAATTTAAAATATATTATCTCCACTTCAAATTAGTTGTGGCTTACCCCTGTACATCATATTTTTCCATTAACAATAGAATTGTGCTGGTCATCTATCTAACACCTTTCAGGGGTAAATTTTTTAATTGAAATAACATGACTTCTGGTGTAAACTGGATGTTCATATATAATCAGGATCTCCTGCCCTAAGGTTTCCATATCTGGCCTCATCTTTCATCTATCTGACTTCATTCTCGAGATTACAGAAAGAAAAGCAGATGGGCGGATGATAGTGGGAATTTATGTCTATAATTTTTTCAAATTGCAGCCCAACAATTTTATTAATAGGTAATGCTGAAATGTATTGCATCTTTTCAATTTCACATTTCACCATCATCAACTTTTCAAGAAATACCAGGGTGAGTTTCAGCAACTACTTAAAGTGTTCATAAAGCAAACATGTACCATACCTAACACCAGCAGAATAGAGCTGTAAAACATATTAACTCCACTAATAATCTCACACATGATAATAAAACTGTTAAGTTGTTTTTACACACACAAAACAAAACTTTAGATAGATACAAAGCACAAAAGAAACTGATACATTTATCAGTACTTTTAAATTACTTTCAAAGAGATTAAAAGTGTAGTTAACCAAATATCAATTGTTTGGCTAAGTTTACATCACTTCCTGTTTATATTGTTTCTTAAATAATACTTTATCCATTAGCACAGTGGTTCTCAACCTTTTTTGTTGATGTACCCTATTAGTCCATTAGTTGTTTCTCAAGTACCCCTTATATTTTTGTATGTAAATTTTATAATTACTGCGTTAGATGTACAGTATATAGCCCTTATAACTGAGCGCCATAAAAAACTCTAACTAACTAGACCAGTGGTATAAATAAATACATTTCAGCCATCTATATATAATATACTTATCAAATAATAACACAAGAAGTATTAATAATTTACAGCAAATTGATTAACATACGCCATTTTATAATGTAAAAGATGTACCCCTTCGATTTATGCTCGTACCCCTAGGGGTACATGTAACCCCAGTTGAGAACCACTGCATTAGCAGATAGAACTGTCAACGTTCCATTAATTTGACTAAAATGCTTAACAACTTGACAAATTGTTTGTTAAAATTATAATAAAATTAGAGGATAGAAAACACTAATAGAAATTGTTTTAAACAAAAACTGGGTGGAAACGGAAAACTCCTCTTAAATTTAACCCCACACATTGGACAGCTGAATGGATAAGTGGTTAAATTAATAATTAATATATAGACTCGGAACTTACTACAGCTACTTTAGTTGCCATTATAATGTTATTCAATTCAGAATATGATTNTTAATTGCAAAATAATAAATAGAATAGCAAAAGAGAATAATTGCAAAATATTTAAAAACAAACATATTTGTCACTGGGAGCTTAGTTTTATTAATACATCCATTATATAATACAACTAAATGAATTTAAGTTATTTCCAAACTAAATTAATTATATAACAAAATATAATAGTATATTCATAATTCAAATATATTTGTGATTGCAATGCTACATTAAAACAAAAATAATTAAAGGAGTAAGGAGTATTCATATCAATAATAAAACTTGTCTTATAATTTATTAGTACAATACAGAATTAAAACAAAATATTAAAAAACAGTAATGGAAAAATATACGTTTAAAATATTGATCTTACATTAAAAGATCAATATCATTATCTGTAAAACTACAAATCTCATTACTGTTCAAATCATTGTTTATTATAAAAACATTTTACATAATCATACAAGCTTTATACTTTTACTCTGTCAAGCTTGTTAACTGTAAAAAATGTAAAACATCTTTCATATGTTTAAGAAAATATGTATTTAAAATTTACTTACAGGATTAATAACTAGATCAGGACGAGCATCTTTGTCAAATTGTCTTTGATATATGAATGATAAAGCAGATAACCCAACTTTAGATACACAATATGCAGAATTTCCCCAACCATTTTCTTGATGAACACCATTCTTTGCATCCCTAAATAAATGATATTGATTATTACAATTAACATTAAAGCATAACATAGTTATACATTGTATAATTCTTATATAGTTATGTGTTTAGAACTATATATTATATATTAAATGCAATTATTCTAAATGTTATAATTACAATGAAACTAAATTTATTAAATAACATACTCAACAAATTTTTTCATTAATGAGCATAGTTCTTCTATTGTTAAATTTGGAGTAGAGAATTTCTTCTGAAGTTCTTCACTACCAACTCTAGATAACATTCCAGCTGAACTGGATACATTCACAACCCTAAAAATTAAATCTCCATTAGAATATTTTCAAATCTTTTTCTAGTAAAATTTTAAAATAAATGATAACAGAATATATCAGATCAATCTAAGTTTGTGCACACCTTTGTATTACCAATATTGGAAGCAGAACTTTGAATAGTCTCACAAAGTTCAATCAAGCTTAAAGAGGTTTGGTCTAGATATAGTGTAGTGTCTTTAACTAGTGATTGTTGAATTGTCTTTCAATTTCTTTTTAACACCTCTAATAAAACATTATATTCATGTGCACATCTTTTGTATTTGTTGTTATTTTTTGCTTTTTAAATAAAAAAATGCCACAAGTACAAACAAATAAATTACTGTTACAAAAATGAATTCAAACTAATAAAAATATAAAAACTTGTATATACTGAAAAATTTGTTTATAAAAATAATTAGGATTTGTCATTGATACTCATAATTACTAAACATTTGGTATAGCCATTTGTTTTTAGTGTTTTGTAATTTTTTGTTCATATTACATCAAATACAGCTATAAAGTTTTCAATAATAATAGATTTTTGTTTGTTTAATTATGGCAATGCAACACTTGGGCAATCTGCCTAGAGAGGATGCTTTCCAGGAGGTCTTTTTAAAGAAAACTGGCCCCTATTTAAGTGTTACAAAAAACTTAAAAAACTCCAACTGGCTAGCCGGTCTGAGCAAGGCGCGAACCCACGGCTTAACTCCCAGTGTTCAGGTAACGAAGACCACTAAAGTTTTTTTTTTAATTTTAGTGAAAAATGTTTATCATTATGAAAAACAAATTTAAATATGTTTCAAATTTTCAGCAGAGCTTTAAAATAATTCTATAAACAATATAAAGTTGACAGGATAGAAATTTTAACCTTTGATGTTAGTTTTTACTTTTACCAAAATTATGATAGATATTATCATAATTTTGATATAATCCAACTACATTTTTTATATTATTAATATAATAAATCATTTAAACTAAGAACATTTTTACAAGTATTCAAAAAAAATGTTTTCAGAATTATTATATTATAATCATAAATAGAAGAATTAAAATTCTATTAAATTTTAATTTACTGAAGCAACTCTTAAAATATCATTTCTCGTATCATTATCAGATTGCCATCAATTATCTTTATTAAAAATTGCTAGGGCTTGGCTGTAACTAATTAACCAACAAATGCTAAAATCTTTCTGCAAGTCTTATTTAAAACTATCTTACTTTAAATAAATAAAATACAAACCTGGCATGTGGTCTCAAAAGTGGAAACAATTCTTTACATACATTTAAAGTATCAAAAAAATTTACTCCCACTGTGTTCTCTGCTTGTTCAGCAAAAGGAGCTGTAGATGCTACCTAAATAAATAAAAAATTTTTTTACATATATAATTATCAATATAATTTTGAATTTTTAATCCAACAAGTAAAAAATATACAGACTAAAATATATTATACAATGTTAACTCATGTAAAAAATAATATAATATTTGTAATACCAAAACAGTTTTTTGATAGCATTAGATATCTATTCTAACAGCTATAAGTGATATTTTGTTTTAAATGCTTTAAAGAAAATCCAGCAACAACTTGCTTAACTTTCCCAGCAACATTTGGTGATGTCATGTTATATTTTATTAGAAACCTTTTTATATATTTAACTATTATAAAATGGCTAAAAGCTTAATTTTGAGAGTAGGAATGGGTTCTAAAAAAATTTTAAATGCTAACATAAGTAAAATCATCATTAAGTCTGACCCTACTGGAGATACAAGCAACCCCCTTTATCTCCCCATCCCCTCAACCTTTAATCATCAAAATTTAATATCAATCCTCCTAATAAACACTTAGGAGTAAATGGATCAACTAATTGGGAAAACATTTAATCAGTAGCTTATTTACCCATTCAGTTAAATGTTTGAGACAACACACAGGTTTACATTGATGAAACAATTCTTCGTAATAAGACCCATAGAAATAGTGTGTGTGTGTAGTTTATTATGGGTCACTGTTAATGTTATGCCGTGTTTCACACAAGTAAAGACTCTTTCAATTTTAATCTAATGTTTATTTGTAACTTATTAAAAAAAAAAAAATACATGCAGACTTAGCTCTGCTTAAGTGTACACCTCTTGTCTTTTTAACTCTGGCGCCAATTGACAACAGCACCCACTCGAGTTCTCGCTGGTTTTTGCTTACTAAATTAAATACTCCCAACAATCACCAATATACCAATACATAAAACCTTGATTTTCAGCCAAACCTCCCTAGCTTGAAACTATAACTCTAAGTCTGAATTGTTTTTCCATGACCAATTTGAGTTAACCACATTCCACTGTAATTATACATTTTTAACATATTGACTTCCAAACTGAAATAAATTTTATGTGAATTTTATTTACAGTTTATGTAAGAAAATAAGCCAACAGCCATTAAATCAAACTTGATTGTACTGGTAACCCTCGTATAACATGGCACTTCTATAGCACAGATTCATTCTAACACGGTTCGAGAATTGGGAACATCCCCGGTGTAGCACGGATTCACTCTAACACGGTTCGGGAATTGGGTAAAACCCTTGTAAAACATAAAATGTAATAAACGGTATATTCTTTTATATATCCGCATAACTCCACGCGAGCATTCTAATTGTTTTCATGGCTACTTTGAATGCTCTTTCAACAAACAATCCATTTAATGGTTAAATTATACAATTGGGACCTTTCTTTTGCCTCTAAAAGCTCATTTTAGAATTATAGATTCCTCCATACGATACTATCGATAGTGCAGGCACCGCCATCATTCTTTCACCATCATTCCTAAATGCCTACAAACAGCAGCACACTCCCAGCTATTAACGAACACACCCACAAACTGTTACCAGTTGATGATGTTCATGCTGAGATCATCATATAGGATGAATAATCCTCTGGTAAAATATTTACTTAAATAATAAATAAGTATTTTACCTATGAAAAAAATGAATAATAAATCCGATTTAAATAAGGATTTAACAACATGTTTTTTAATTTTTGGAACCTAACCTCCCCTTTTTACACTAGTTCTTTGTTTCGTATAACATGGATTCACGTAACACGACAATTTTTTGGAACATAACTCCCATGCTATATGGGGGTTACCTGTATCTAATTCAGTAACAGTTTTATTTGACTGTATCTGTTCAGTAATCTTTGCAAAATTTATGTAATAACTGCACTCCTAATGTCAAAATCAATTAGTTATTATTTGTCTTTAAGTAAAGAAATAGTATAGTTTATAACTACTGTATGAACTAGTTATTGTTTATTGGTTATAATAGTTATTGAAGTTTGTTTTTATCGTCACAACTAGGTGCATAGATAGACACTGGGCATTTCTACATCTTTATTCAGAATATCCTATAGACCGATAAACAGTTATTGAAGTTTTTAATTTAGTTCCAGATTTAACTTTTTATAGAAATGCTAGTTTAGTTAGCAAACTTTTGCATGAATCTACTTAAAACACTTAGATGTATATATATATTGATTTTTTAAATATGTAGATAGAATTTATATATATAAAAATTTAGAATAAAAATGTTATTGAACTCATACACAAAACAATTATAAAAAAATGTAATTAAAACAATATTAGAATAAAGGAGTTTAACAATTTATAAAAAAGTGGATTTATTAAAAGTAAATAAAACACAAAATAATTGAATTACTTCAAATACAGCAAAGTTTTAGTACATCAATTACATAAAAACTATAAAATCTAGCAATATTTATATATTTGATTTATTAAAATATTAGTTACATCTACTGTAATACTGTACTTACTTTATATGCAATAGCAGCATTATTTACAAGAACATCCAAACCATCATACTTCTGTTTTAAGTAGTCACGAAATTGACAAATACTCTCTAAGCTGCTAATATTTAGTAGATGAAATTTTGGTTGTAATCCCAGTTTCTCAAGTTCAACTATAGCATTTTTTCCTCTCTGTTCATCACGAGCTTTAAAAAAAATTAGAAAAATATGAAAACAAAATTCAATATACAGTATTATTATTGATTGATGAAAAATATCATATATATCACCTGTTAGATAGACATGCCCATCATATTTTTGACAGAGTGCCTTAACAATAGCAAAACCAATACCTTTGTTTCCCCCAGTTACCTGAAATTATTAAGCAGATTAACACTTCTTAAATTAATATAGATATAGTAGATTATAATATATTTTTATAGTTAAATTCATATTATGATTAATATTTAAAATAAACTTAAAAAATTTAAAAAGCATAAAAATTCTTATTTAAGATTAATAGATTTATAGAATTATTTAATTTATGTAAATAAATAAAATTTATCAGTTTTTTTTTTTAAGACAATTCACTTTATTCAAATAATAATACTGTATTCAAATACTTAAAATTATTTAATATATAAAATTTATACAATAATTCTCAACACAAAGTTAAAGTGAAATGAGCAATTATTTATTGTGATATCATCACAATGTCAAGCTGTAATTTTTAATCATACTTTTAATCTATTTAATTTAAAATATATTATCTCCACTTCAAATTAGTTGTGGCTTACCCCTGTACATCATATTTTTCCATTAACAATAGAATTGTGCTGGTCATCTATCTAACACCTTTCAGGGGTAAATTTTTTAATTGAAATAACATGACTTCTGGTGTAAACTGGATGTTCATATATAATCAGGATCTCCTGCCCTAAGGTTTCCATATCTGGCCTCATCTTTCATCTATCTGACTTCATTCTCGAGATTACAGAAAGAAAAGCAGATGGGCGGATGATAGTGGGAATTTATGTCTATAATTTTTTCAAATTGCAGCCCAACAATTTTATTAATAGGTAATGCTGAAATGTATTGCATCTTTTCAATTTCACATTTCACCATCATCAACTTTTCAAGAAATACCAGGGTGAGTTTCAGCAACTACTTAAAGTGTTCATAAAGCAAACATGTACCATACCTAACACCAGCAGAATAGAGCTGTAAAACATATTAACTCCACTAATAATCTCACACATGATAATAAAACTGTTAAGTTGTTTTTACACACACAAAACAAAACTTTAGATAGATACAAAGCACAAAAGAAACTGATACATTTATCAGTACTTTTAAATTACTTTCAAAGAGATTAAAAGTGTAGTTAACCAAATATCAATTGTTTGGCTAAGTTTACATCACTTCCTGTTTATATTGTTTCTTAAATAATACTTTATCCATTAGCACAGTGGTTCTCAACCTTTTTTGATGATGTACCCTATTAGTCCATTAGTTGTTTCTCAAGTACCCCTTATATTTTTGTATGTAAATTTTATAATTACTGCGTTAGATGTACAGTATATAGCCCTTATAACTGAGCGCCATAAAAAACTCTAACTAACTAGACCAGTGGTATAAATAAATACATTTCAGCCATCTATATATAATATACTTATCAAATAATAACACAAGTAGTATTAATAATTTACAGCAAATTGATTAACATACGCCATTTTATAATGTAAAAGATGTACCCCTTCGATTTATGCTCGTACCCCTAGGGGTACATGTAACCCCAGTTGAGAACCACTGCATTAGCAGATAGAACTGTCAACGTTCCATTAATTTGACTAAAATGCTTAACAACTTGACAAATTGTTTGTTAAAATTATAATAAAATTAGAGGATAGAAAACACTAATAGAAATTGTTTTAAACAAAAACTGGGTGGAAACGGAAAACTCCTCTTAAATTTAACCCCACACATTGGACAGCTGAATGGATAAGTGGTTAAATTAATAATTAATATATAGACTCGGAACTTACTACAGCTACTTTAGTTGCCATTATAATGTTATTCAATTCAGAATATGATTCTTTTAAGTGTGTGTGACAAATGTGGTTCTTCCGTTAGAGTCAATTAACAATCCACTCAGTTGTGATATCCAACGCCGAACAGCTGTACAGTACACTACCAACAGCACTCTAACCTTGCAACCAACAGTTACACGTGTTTCAGAACCACTACTTAAATGAGAAACCTTGCGATAAATGTTGCCAATCACTTCTTTCTAGACGCTAGAAATTAAAGTTTTTGTTTCTTTTAAAATTTCATAAAAATTTTGTAAATTTTTTCCGAATGCAAGTTTTTACTCACATATAAATAAACGAGTTGAATCGAATGATTCGAATTAGTGAAAACAGAGTCGGTAGATTATCTGCTGGTGTTCACTACTTGCTAAAATCAACTAGAGACAAATGTTACCTCCAGGGGCACTGCAATCACTACAAGAGTTCAAGGTCTATGTAGACCTTGCAAGAGCTTGGCGAGATCGAATCGCCATGAGGTCGAATGTTTTTTTTTATTGAAAGATATATAACCTTCGAGTTAGATTTCATAATTTTTTATATGAATTTTATTATAAGAATGAAAAAGTTTTATTTAGATTCCAAAACCAGGTTTATGGATAAATAGATGACAACGAACAAATTACCAATTACTGTATTAAATTGTGCTATTATTGCTATTGTGTCAATTTATTATATATACAAACAAATTATATTATACATATCAATAATAATCATCATTATTTGAGCTATTAAAATTTACTTCAAGTAAAAATTTTTCTGTGATTTTTACTTTCAATTGATGAAATAAATGATTGATTAATCGTTCGAGTGAAAAAATGCAACCGACAGGTAACAAAAAAATGAAAAATCTGGAGGTCAAGTATGACTTGTGAACAGCTTTGTCGCATCCTATCATCAATGTAACAAACACTAATTTAATATTATATTCATTATTGAAAAATAAACACCCTGTTTGGTTTTGTTAATTATACACATACTTTGCTTTTTGTTCAGTACATCAATTGGCAAAGCTTATGGCTCGGATATAACAAACTACCTCGAGATTCGATGTACGTAAACATCTCTGGTGCAGCATCTCAAGGTTTTGTTGTCAATATATTTTTCATTCATCACAACCGAGTGATGTAATAGAGTTAACAGTAGAGAATAAACAATGTAAATCCCTAAATAATGTAGAATAAACTTTAACGTTTTTGCTGCAAAATAATCATGATCTAATAATTCACTATCAGTATGATATGATCTCAATAGGACAGGTTCGGATTACAAACCAAATTTTGTAAATGTTCTTCCAGTCGTAATTGGAAGTGTGTATCTTGAAAATCTAATGATTAAGTATATTAATGATTAAAATAAAATTAAAAGGCAATCAATTAGATGAACAATATTTATTCAAACATAGTCTACTTAATTATAAAAAAACACAACACTTGTACAAAACTATAAAATAAAAATAAGCTAATCAGTACTTATCAATTTGTATTTTTTCATTAAGCCATGCACTTTTAAAGGTAATTAACTTTCGAAAATATTTTCAAAAATTCAAACGAAATAATAAAAATAACTTTTAAAGTCAAACTAAAATTAAAATGAACTTGTTTGTGTTTCTTAGTGTAACATATAAAATATTTAATCTATTTATTTTTACAGGGTGGGTTAAAGTGTACCTACTTTAACCCACCTAAAGTGTACCTACTTTAACCCAGTCTAAAGTGCCGCCAAAGTCCCCAATGGCGGCACTTTAGACTGTTCGTGCTCCCGGCAGACTCCTCCTGGAGGGGAGCCGCCGGCAGGCCGCCCATTGTTTAACGCTACTAGTTATTGATTCACGGTAGTTCTTGAACAAAAGAAAAAAAAGGAAACGTCTACTGAAAATGTAGTTAACCTAACCAAACCAACCTAACCGAAGCACCGCCATTGGGGTTACCTAGGACCTAGGTACACCGAGTGTGGCATTTTGTGGTGGCATTTCGAATTACACAAAATCATTTTTTTTTTACACTGGCACTTATTTGTAGTACATAAATCAGTTCGGCCTAGGTCAAACTAGTTAAGCCTAAAGTATTTAGGCCAAACTAGATTATCCTAGGCTAAACTAGTATATCCTGACATGCGTAGGATAAACTAGTTTGGCCTAGGACAAACTAGTTTGGCCTGAAATCGGGTTTGGCCGGTAACATATACAATAAAATATTGTTTAGATCCTAATAAAAAGACATTATAGTTAATGGCTACAGTGCAATTATTCTATATAAGCTTGCTCTTTAATGTGATGAAAGTTTAATGTTGTTGTTTGGAGCTATAAGATACAATAAGAGTGCGACTATACAGATGCGAGCGAGCGAGAATATGTAGCGAGAAGAGGCGAGACGCGATAAATATTAAACCCTGTCAGATATGTGCGAGAATCAGAAATTCGCTCTCGCCAGCGTCATTTCTCGCTTCTCGCTTGTGGTTGGTTTTCCTTTGCGAGAACTATCGCTCGCAAATAAATTCGCGTCTGCATAGTCGCTCCCTAAAGCTTTTCTATCTGTCGTCCCACCTTCCTTTAAGATTAGATAACAAACATACATTATTGTGAGATAAGCAGAGGGCCAGAGGGACGACCACTTACACTGCACAGATTGTTAAAACTCGATCTCTGCGTCGGTGGATGGCTTAGGAGGGCAAAAAGTGAGTGGGGAGGTCGCGAGCACATGGACAGGTGTCTTCACGGGAAAAGGATCGACAGGTCGACAGGTTAACAAACAGAACATTTATTGATTAGCTAAAGTTAACATACAAAATTCGGTTACAAGTCTGACTAAACGCTACTCGATTAAATGCGATAAAATGCTACTCGGGGGAGAGAGTTCACAAAGTTCTAACAAATACCTCTATGTCAGTGGTTCCCAACCTTTTTTCATTAGCGTACCCCGTGACATGTCATATCTCTAGATTGTACCCCTTGACATGTCATATCTCTAGATTGTACCCCTTGACATGTCATATCTCTAGATTGTACCCCTCATTTAAGAAATTTAGTGAGTACCCGTATTGTTAATTTTACATATTGTAACTTTAAATTAAAAGTAAATGAAAAAATGTATAATAAAGTTGTGATTGTTGCAAGGAACATCTTTTATCTAATAATTTTTAATACTATTAGTTTGTGATACATAATATATTATTTTTTCTGCCAGAATAACTAACTTTTTTCTGTACCCCTAAACAACCTATCGCGTACCCCTAGGTGTACGCGTACCACAGGTTGGGAATCGCTGCTGTATGTAATAAGATTGGAGGGGATGGCTGAGGTATGACGGTCGTTTGTCTTCTAGGACGGGATTCCGTTCCTGAACATGGAGATCGACGACACAAGTACAGAAATAACTTCCGTGGGTTGGTCCGCCCTATGTTTCCGGTAGCTCCAGCTTTTATAGCGTTAGTGTAGGAAAGCCGTCCGTTTGTTGACGATGACTTGCATTTCATGACAGCTGAGTGTCAACTTTCCCACCTAACTGTTGATAGTTGGAGGAGACCTCTGCTCCGATACTCCGCGAGGAGTTTTTCTATGGGGGATGTTTACAAAGTTTCAATCAACGAAAAAAATGTTTCCTTTCATGTACAAAATTCCCACTCAAATCCGCGGTCTCACATTATTTATGGTATTATGTTTTCGTGAGCTCTTCCTAGATGGTTCTTCATTTGTTGTTAGGCATTGCGTTGATCGTTTATGAGGTACAGACTTACTAATGTACTGTACGTACTTAGGAGAATCACGACATGACACAGATATGTTCGTTTTGTAAAATTACGGCAACACAACACTTGAACGACCTGCTTAGGGGGATGCTTTACGGGAGATCTTTTTAAGAGTAACTGATCCCTATTCGGGCGTTAACTCTTCGTTAAGTGAGGGGTCTTTTTTAGGGCTCGTTTTTAGTTTGTATTCGCTTGTGCCAGTAAATATACGTGGCTGTCACAAAGGGTATAGCGTGCCTGACAACATACGAGAGTTACTTGCATGTTGTCTTTTTAATAAGTTTTCTCTCTGTAGTTTTTGCTTAAAAAAAATAATATTTTTTATTATTATTTCGAGGTGAATCAATAATTTTTTCTACAAAATTTTATACTTTAGAGTTTCAATCCGAAAAATGCAATTATGAATAAGTTTGTGATAAGAGAAGGAAAAAGAACTACCGGTAAACAATCTGAAAATTCCGAGCAATCGAACCAAAATTACAAAAACGCGATATACCAACTGCAAGTACTACTAGCAGTCAATTTGTTGCATCCAAAAATTCACCAAAACGCCGTTCCTATCTAACCGAATATTTAAATTTTGGCTTTTATTTCTGCTGCAAGGAATCAAATCAATTGCCTTTATGTTTAATATGTGAGCAAACGTTTAGCAACAACTCAATGAAACTCTCTCTGATAAAAAAGACATTCAGAAAATGCTCATTCCAATTTTAAAGATAAACCACTTAGTCATTTTGAAGGAAAAAAAATTTATATAAATAAGTAAATTAATGAAATCAACATATACGACCCATCGCAAAGAATTATTACAAGCTTCATTGAAAGTTAGTTATCGTATTGCTCGGCAAGGTGAAGCTCATGCTATGGAGAAAATTTAATAAAACCTTGTGTCATTGACATTTGTCAAACACTATTCGGTCCTAAAGAAGTGACAAATATAAAACAATTACCACTTTTTAATGATACTGTAAAAACACGAATTGCAGTTTGTGCAAACGATCTTCTTAATGAACTTCTGCGGAGAATCAAGTTATCTGCTTATTTTACGTTACAGTTAGATTAAAGCACCGATGTCAGCGGATTGGCAGTACTTTTAGTTTTTGTGAAATATCAGTACAATGATGAGCTTTGCGAAGATTTGTTAATGTGCGACGACCTAAAAAATACAACTACGAGTTGTGATAATTTCAATAAAATCGATGATTTCATTCGAAGTAATGAAATACATTGGAAAAAGTGCATCCACATCTGCACTGATGGAGCTAAAGCTATGCAAGGTCCAATTTCTGGTGTAGTTGTAAGGGTTAAAGAAGTGGCATATCCATCTTGTTCAAGTAGCCACAGTATTCTGCACAGAGAAAATTTAGTGGTAAAAAATATTCCTCGGTCTTTAAAAGACATTTTTAAGGCACTAATAAATATACAAGTAGTTAACTTTGTAAAAAACAGTGCGTTAAATACTAGACTTTTGAGGCAGATTTGTACTGAAATGGGTAGTGATTACGACTGTCTACTATTTAATACATAAGTACGTTGGTTGAGCCAAAGGAAAAGTATTGACGAGGATATATGAATTACGTTCTGAAGCATTAGCATTTTTAAACGAACGCAAGGGTGAAGTTCAGAAGAAATCAACTAAGGAAAAAATACAACTACACATTTGATTTTATGATTTCCAGCTACACTTTACAAGGTGTAGCATATTTGTGTGACATATTTGATAAACTTAACGCATTAAATTTATCACTGCAAGGAAAAAATAATAATATTTTCGCTGCCAATGACAAAATTTCTGCGTTTAAGATGAAAATTTCAATGTGGAAGAAAAAATGTAAGGCAGGAGAATTTGACATTTTTGATAAATTGAGTTCTTATCTTTTAGAAAAAAAGATTCTCGTTGATACTGATTTAAAAAAAAAAAAGCTATAATTCAACATCTTGAGGATCTGTTGACTTCATTTAACAATTATTTTCCTGACGATAATGAAATTGAAAATTATATGTGGATAGCAAATTATTTTTCTACAAATAAACAAAATTATAGCTTGTCAGCAAAAGAAGAAGAGCAACTGATTGACATTTCTACTGACACGACATATAAAGAAATGTTTTCTACTGTATCTTTATAGGTCATTTTGGGCTGGTCTAGAGAAAGCATATCCAAACATAGCCGATAAAGCTATAAGAAAACTTTTACCATTTGTACAACGTATTTGTGCGAATGCGAGTTTGCCAAATACTGTGACACAAAAACTAAAAAAAGAAACAGGCTTGACACATCAGCAGACATTCCCTGTCAGTTAACAACGTGGGAACCAAATTTTGAAAAAATTGCTGAAGATTTATCGCAACAAATATCCCCGTTAAATTTTGTTTATCGTTAATTATAATTATTTATTTTTAGGAAATGTAATTTATGCATGTATTAAAATGACTTCTGTGATTTTATATAATATACTTATCAAATAATAATAAATAAATGTATGTACCTGATTAAATTTATTATTATTTACGTAAACTAAGTAATTCACTTTTAGTTATAGTTAGTTAGTTAGTTTTTTTATGGCGCTCAGTTATAAGGGTTGTATATATNTGGTCTAGTGAAAGCATATCCAAACATAGCCGATAAAGCTATAAGAAAACTTTTACCATTTGTACAACGTATTTGTGCGAATGCGAGTTTGCCAAATACTGTGACACAAAAACTAAAAAAAGAAACAGGCTTGACACATCAGCAGACATTCCCTGTCAGTTAACAACGTGGGAACCAAATTTTGAAAAAATTGCTGAAGATTTATCGCAACAAATATCCCCGTTAAATTTTGTTTATCGTTAATTATAATTATTTATTTTTAGGAAATGTAATTTATGCATGTATTAAAATGACTTCTGTGATTTTATATAATATACTTATCAAATAATAATAAATAAATGTATGTACCTGATTAAATTTATTATTATTTACGTAAAATAAGTAATCCACTTTTAGTTTTAGTTAGTTTTTTTTTATGGCGCTCAGTTATAAGGGCTGTATACATCTAAAGCAGTAATTATAAAATTTATATACAAAAATATGAGGTACTGTACTTGAGAAACAACTGATGGGCTAATGGGATACATCAGCAAAAAAGGTTGAGAACCACTGATGTACAGGAGCAAACCACTACTCATTTGAGGTGGAGAGCGAGCATATATTTTAAATTAAACGATTTAAAAATATGATAAAAAATTGCAGCCCCACATTGTGACTGTCACAATAAATAATTGCTTGTAGTTAGTTAGTTTGTGAAAACTGGTTTCAACTTGTGAAGATATTTTGACCTTTGTCATGTTATGAACCACAATATTGAAGTTTAAATCCTTCTAAGAGGTAATAAGGAGTTAATAATTGTGGGAAATGGAAGAAGCGTTCCATTTGCCCATCAAATATAGACAAAAAAAAAGCATGCCAGTAAGTGCAAGAGATTGATATGTAGAAACTGTACCATTAGGATATGTACAAATTGTGCACCATACGCATCATTCTGGATAACAAAACTATATTAAGACGAACTAACCTTTTGTTATGTTGTAGACAGCAACTTTAGACACTGAAGATATGAGCAAGAAGTTGGATTGGAAAATTACCAATCAGAAATGCATTGTTAAATAGGCAAAATAAAGGGTACTATTTTATTCTCAGTCTCTATAAAATCAAATACTTCAAAATAATTTGCAAATATATTGTGTTAAATTTTATTTTTAATATTAGTTTCCATCAACAAATATAAGTTTTTAACAAAAATATGTATTATTTATGTATATGTTATTGGAATTTTCTTAGAATAATTTTAAAAATTTTGCAAAACAATATTCAAGTTATTTCCATTCAACAATAGTTTTGTCATTCCAAATAAATTGTCCTCTAGGTTTATCCACATTCTTTGGAAGTAAAGCTGCATATACTGGAGCTTCAGCACCTAAATTTATAATAAACTTATGTTAGTTTCAAATAATAATTCATTTATAAAATGAGCAAAATTTATTGTGACATCTTCATAATGCCAGGCTGCAATTTTTAATCATATTTTTAACTTATTTTCATTTAAAATATATCCTCTCGATCTCAAAAATTAGTAGTGTCTTGTTCCTGTGCATCACACTTTTCTTCTTTATATATTAATTTGTTAAATCATATATACTTAAATTTTATTAATAATAATTCAAAAATTAGTACATACAGTATATATTTAGCATATGTTTATTTTATCTATATCTATATATAAAAATGGGAGTGTGTGTGCTTATATTTCACTCTGCAGCCAAAACTACACATCGCACATGAATGATGTTTGTGTGTGGTAATAGTTCCAAGTCTCCCATCTTGCACTATGGTGGTGGCGTCTCAATAGCTATAAGGGTGTGGGAGATATGGGGTTGAAAGTGGTTGACTTCTAAAATGTGTAACAATGGAAGTGTTAACAATGGAAGTTGAGTAACAAAGGAAGTGTTAAGATAAAGCGGCATGCAAGATTTACAGGCACATATGCAGCTTTTTGCGTTTTTGTGGGAAATTGAACATATTTTTAGACTCATGTAAAAATCTCTAATTAGTCTGGAAATGGGGAACTTAATTCTTGCATTCTGTGAAAACGGGTAAGATTGGCTATAATGTAATGTAATCTTAATCTTAAATGTTTTCAAATAGTCAAAGACTGTTATGTGTGAGTAGTGGGGATGGCTTTTGGAGACATGTGACGCACATGCTTGAGTTGATTCTTCATAAATAAAAGTGTACGAATAACAGAAAAAAGTAGAAAGTGAAAAGTGAATAGTGAAGTGTGAAAAGTAAAAATATAAAAAACAATGCCGAAATGTATGAAAGAATTTTTGCGGTCTTGAATCATATCTCAAAGGCAAAAGATGGCTCAGAGAAATGAAACCACGGAAGAAAGTACATCTAACATTGAAGTACAAAGAAGTACATCTAACATTGCTATGAGAAACAGAAATAATCAGACAGAAGAGCAACTTGAAAATTATAGGGAAACACATCGAATTAGAGAAAGATTATGTAGAGGAAGAGAGACAGTCTTTTATATATAAAAAAACTGTATTACATATAAATGTACAAACAAATAAAAACCCAGCAAAGCGGGTACTTGCAGTTAGTCTATATATAAAAGTGGACATGTTTGTGCCTATATTTCACTCTGCAGCCAAAACTGCACATCATAGATGAATGGTGTTTATGTGCCCCAAGTCTCCCATCATACACTATGGTGGTTGCATCTTGATAGCTATAAGGGTGTGAGAGATATGGGGTTTGAAAGTGGTTGACTTCAAAAATGTGTGATGCTTCAATGAGAATGTTCCAGTTTTTTCTAGAGAGTTCCAGAACCTAGAGGTGAAATTTGGTACACAATTAGGGTATATCATGAAAATGCACACTAAGAAGGGATTTTTCGAAATTCCCCCGGGGG
This sequence comes from Centruroides sculpturatus, assembly GCF_000671375.1. Classification (NCBI taxonomy): domain Eukaryota; kingdom Metazoa; phylum Arthropoda; class Arachnida; order Scorpiones; family Buthidae; genus Centruroides; species Centruroides sculpturatus. The sequence goes on along the minus strand of NW_019384385.1, from coordinate 377,418 downwards.
AGAGGGAGAGCATTAAGGCTTAACCTGAAGAACAGCTTCTACTGTATTATTTTAGATGCAATTTTTTTGTTTTTAATTATGTTTAGTCTTCATTGAGTACTTAGGAGTATTAAATTGATAACATTTCAGACATTGTTATANTAAAAACAATAAAAAATTATACTTCAGAAGTTAATTTAGTATCAAAAACGTAAAATATTTGAGTAGCCGAAGACATAGCCAAAGATTACAGCGCCACAGCACTGGTGAAAATTTAACTTTGTCGACTGGAATTCCTTCGGATAAACGACGCTCTACTGTATATATAATGGATACAGCAGATATAGATAATATTATTATATTGCATTTGTAGGCATTTTTATGCATGAAATACAGCTAAAAGAGTAAAAAAATAAAAAAAGGCTTTTTTTTTTGAGGTCGGGAACAGAATTATCCATTTTATATTATTTCTTATGGGAAAATTTGTTTTGGTTTGAGAACAAACTGGTTTTCGATCAACTTTATGAACAAACAAATTTAGGAACAAATTAATCTCAGGTTAATTCGTTCCTAAAAGTGCATTGAACAGTAACCTGTATTGTGCACTGAACAATATTTTATTGTGTATTAGTATTAATTAAATACTTTACATTATATTAATTAATTTTCAATATATGCATTGCATAAAATTTTATTATATGATAAAAATTAATAATAATAAAGAAATAGATAATTGAATGGATAAATAAACAAGTGATGATATAACGGTGCATTATGAACATACCAGCAAAAGAAAAAAGCACGGACAGATAAAAGATAGACATTAGTCAGTGCCTGTTATATCATCACTTGTTTATTTATCTATTCATTTATCTATTTCTTTATTATAATTAATTTTTATTTTTATGTGTATAATTAGTGTATGCATATATTAGTACATTTTCAATCTGCATATTCTATTTTTATCTATTTTTGGACTTGCGCAATAGGCAGTTTCATTCATCATAAATTGAAAAATTGTTCAATCCTGATGAAGGTCAATTAATTGACCAAAAACGTCAGATTACGTTAATAAAATAGACTGCATGTTAAAGGTTGGTAAAGTGTAGTCAAGCAATAGAGGTGTATGTTGTAAAAGGAGTTCCTAGAGCTAAAAAAATCTAAAATCTCTGAAAGAAGAAAAACCTTAGGTTTTACAGTAAATATATAACAAAGTACAAAACATTAATTTGTGGTTTTTAACATTTTAAATAAACAGAAAATAGACAATAAAAATTAATTTTCCTAAATAATTCAGATGTTACCAAAACCAAAACTGACACAAAGTGCTACCATATACTTTAAAATTTTTGTTTGTTGCCTGAAAAATGTACACAAATTTGAATTTGGTGTTCAAAAGAATGAGTTGTCTAAAAGTAAAAGACTATCTGTATTTAAATTTAATGAGGACACAGGATTATGTTACATTAAAGATGTTTTACCTAGAAATTGTGATTCACTTCCCTGGACATAACAAGTCCTAGTTCACAAGAACGTCCAAAGTGTACAAAGACATAATCTATATACTTTCTGTATTTATTTTTGTTTAAAGTTTTGAATGATAAATAAAAGCTTTTTATAATTGCTAAATTGAACTTTTATTAAAATGTTTCCTTTACAGTGTTATTTACTTTAAATAATTCATTCTTCTTACTATGTCACAAGATATAGAATACTTGTGACTCTAAATTAATTTCATAATGTATATTTTACTTATCTATATGGATTTTTATCAAGAAAAATTATTTTTAATGGAAAAAAATTTTAAACNCTAATCATAAGCATGATGTTGGGAAAGAAGTCAGTGTTTCTGTTGCATTAGTGCATAACTCAAGGCAAAATCTGTGGACAGTTGTCCTTAAAGTTGACTCTGCATACAAGATATCAACACATTGACATTACCTGGAAATGTATTCATATTGCTTACAGTAGTGCTTGCACACACTGTAAGCAATATGGTGTATGTTTCTCAAAATCTCATGATTTTTTTTATAGTTGTATTTATAGATAAAAGAAATAAGAAAAAAATTTTTCATTGAACTTAAAATTTAATTTTCAGAGTTTTGGTTTTATTCAATTAAGGCAATGCAATACATGGGCAATCTGCTAAGGGTAAATGTCTCCTGGGAGGTCTTTTATGGGAAACTGGCCTCTATTTAGGTATTACTGATGTGAAGAAAACCCAGAAAACTTCACATGGTCAGCCCAGAAAACTTGTACATGGTCAGCCAAGGTACAAACCCAGAACCAACTATCAGTGTCAGTAGTTTTATCCATTTGGTCACTTGTGGGCTTTAATTTTCAGGGCTTTTTTAATGACAGAAAAATAACTGAATTTTTAAATTTGAGATGAAAGTCTTATAATATTCATTAGCTTTTACTATTTATCATTCTAGTTTAGTTTAAAAATTATATTTTAGTCTGAAAAGCATAGCTAATTATTCTATATCATTTGGTATTAATAGAAATTTCTTAGAGTTAGATAGCCTAATAAATAGGATCTAACTATCTAAATTAAAGTTGTGGGCTAAAAGCGTCATTTATTATTATTGATATATAGAAATTTCTTGTTTGTTTAATAATTGTGATTTCCAATTTTTAATGTAGGTTCATCCAGGATATGTTGATACTGATATGACCAGTCATAAAGGTCCATTAACTCCAGATCAAGGTTAGTAAATCCTGTTTGTTTTATTTTTCATTTTTACATTGAAAATTGAACTTTTTAAAGTAAGATACATAGATCTTTCTAAAAGTTTTAAGGCTGATGACAACAAAGAGAATTGGGAATGTAATCAGAAATTTTTGAGTGGGTCACCCATTTTGATGATGGCTTGTGTAGACTTAGCATAGGTAGATAGGCCACCATAAAACATAATGTCCCAAGATAACTAGCAACATGTTATTGTGAAAATGTGTAAACTAGTGATACACATGACAATGCTTAATAAAAAAAATTAAAGGCTGAACAAGAACAAGTATTAAATGATATTCTTCTTTACTCTTGGCTGATCATGTGGTCTAGTATTTGTGTCTGATGTGTTTGTTTCCTGTATCATCTTGTGGTCAACTGTTTGTGATTTTTTTACACTGATTACTTTTAAACTATGTGAGGTGTCAGTGGGGGCTAGCAAAGAGTGAGAGGTGGAAGAGTGTTAGTAAGGGAACATCATTGTCATCCCATGTGGCTACAATATTAGAAAGATATATATATTCTTGCTGGATGTGTAGTGTTTATTAACACACACCCAGTTCTGAGTAGTTAAACAATCAAACTTTACATTATTGAGTAGTTCAACTTAAAATCAGTAAATATATCTATCTATATTTACTGATTTTAAGTCAATATTAGAAAGATATATATCTCTTTCTAATATTGACTTAAAATCAGTAAATATAGATAGATATATTTACTGATTTTAAGTTGAACTACTCAATAATGTAAAGTTTGATTGTTTAACTACTCAGAACTGGGTGTGTGTTAATAAACACTACACATCCAGCAAGAATATATATATCTTTCTAATATTGTAGCCACATGGGATGACAATGATGTTCCCTTACTAACACTCTTCCACCTCTCACTCTTTGCTAGCCCCCACTGACACCTCACATAGTTTAAAAGTAATCAGTGTAAAAAAATCACAAACAGTTGACCACAAGATGATACAGGAAACAAACACATCAGACACAAATACTAGACCACATGATCAGCCAAGAGTAAAGAAGAATATCATTTAATACTTGTTCTTGTTCAGCCTTTAATTTTTTTTATTAAGCATTGTCATGTGTATCACTAGTTTACACATTTTCACAATAACATGTTGCTAGTTATCTTGGGACATTATGTTTTATGGTGGCCTATCTACCTATGCTAAGTCTACACAAGCCATCATCAAAATGGGTGACCCACTCAAAAATTTCTGATTACATTCCCAATTCTCTTTGTTGTCATCAGCCTTAAAACTTTTAGAAAGATCTATGTATCTTACTTTAAAAAGTTCAATTTTCAATGTAAAAATGAAAAATAAAACAAACAGGATTTACTAACCTTGATCTGGAGTTAATGGACCTTTATGACTGGTCATATCAGTATCAACATATCCTGGATGAACCTACATTAAAAATTGGAAATCACAATTATTAAACAAACAAGAAATTTCTATATATCAATAATAATAAATGACGCTTTTAGCCCACAACTTTAATTTAGATAGTTAGATCCTATTTATTAGGCTATCTAACTCTAAGAAATTTCTATTAATACCAAATGATATAGAATAATTAGCTATGCTTTTCAGACTAAAATATAATTTTTAAACTAAACTAGAATGATAAATAGTAAAAGCTAATGAATATTATAAGACTTTCATCTCAAATTTAAAAATTCAGTTATTTTTCTGTCATTAAAAAAGCCCTGAAAATTAAAGCCCACAAGTGACCAAATGGATAAAACTACTGACACTGATAGTTGGTTCTGGGTTTGTACCTTGGCTGACCATGTACAAGTTTTCTGGGCTGACCATGTGAAGTTTTCTGGGTTTTCTTCACATCAGTAATACCTAAATAGAGGCCAGTTTCCCATAAAAGACCTCCCAGGAGACATTTACCCTTAGCAGATTGCCCATGTATTGCATTGCCTTAATTGAATAAAACCAAAACTCTGAAAATTAAATTTTAAGTTCAATGAAAAATTTTTTTCTTATTTCTTTTATCTATAAATACAACTATAAAAAAAATCATGAGATTTTGAGAAACATACACCATATTGCTTACAGTGTGTGCAAGCACTACTGTAAGCAATATGAATACATTTCCAGGTAATGTCAATGTGTTGATATCTTGTATGCAGAGTCAACTTTAAGGACAACTGTCCACAGATTTTGCCTTGAGTTATGCACTAATGCAACAGAAACACTGACTTCTTTCCCAACATCATGCTTATGATTACCAAAATGTGGCTTTATGATTTAAATCTTTACCTGCATTACTATATCCAATTAAAAAACTCCAAATACCTTTAAAATGCAGTCTATTTTAAAAAACTTATCTAATGTTTTCAGTCAAATTAACAGACCTTCTTCAGGATCGAACTAACAGAATTTAAATTTGCCAAACGGAAATTCCAAAACGTATGCCCTACAATCTTCTCAGATTCGATTGTGCAAGTCCATTTGTTCTTTATAACTGTAACACCGCCGCTTTCCATGCTGATGCTATTTTGTTTGATTCTCGAAAATTTATATTTTTCTTTTTTTACCCTGTACTTATAGATGTGCCAGGCCTCTGCATACTTTAGATGTCTTCTATTTTCAACTTTTTGTATAATATCGGCCTTGTTCCATTTGATTGCAATCTCTATTGGATCTGCGATCGCGTAATTAGCCAAAGCCATGACTGGCCGTTTAAATCTTATATTCTTTTCGTGTTCCTTCAATCTTTCATTTAATGATCTCTTTGTGGCTCCTATATAATATAGCTCCTTTTTCAGCCTCTTATCATGCAACAGTATTTTGTACACATCTGGAACTAGCCTCCTGTCTACGGGTGTTTTGTCATTTCTTAGCATTTGGAATATTGTTGTGTTTCTCTTATATGCCATTTTCTTGTTGCTCTCTATTCCTATTTTTCTATATATGTTACTTAATAGTGCCCTGTATTCCATTATACAAAACACCCATAGACAGGAGGCTAGTTCCAGGTGTGTACAGAATACCATTGCATGATAAAAGGCTGAAAAAGGAGCTATATTATATAGGAGCCACAAAGAGATCATTAAATGAAAGATTGAAGGAACACGAAAAGAATATAAGATTTAAACGGCCAGTCATGGCTTTGGCTAATTATGCGATCGCAGATCCAACAGAGATTGCAATCGAATGGAGCAAGGCTGATATTATACAAAAAGTTGAAAATAGAAGACATCTAAAGTATGCAGAGGCCTGGCATATCTATAAGTACAGGGAAAAAAAGAAAAATATAAATTTTTGGGAATCAAACAAAACAGCATCAGCATGGAAAACGGCGGTGTTACAGTTATAAAGAACAAATGAACTTACACAATCGAATCTGAGAAGATTGTAGGGCATACGTTTTGGAATTTCCGTTTGGCAAATTTAAATTCTGTTAGTTCGATCCTGAAGAAGGTCTGTTAATTTGACCAAAAACGTTAGATAAGTTTTTTAAATAGACTGCATTTTAAAGGTATTTGGAGTTTATTAATTGTGACTTTATGATTGACCCAGTTGTATTAATGTACAGTCAACTCCCCATAACACTGTTGATTATTCCATTTTATATGAATTCCATGTTGTACACTTAGATTTTACAAATACATGTGCCAGTGTGAACAGCTCACGTATTTGTAAAATCTAAGTGACTCGTACAACATAGAATTCATATAAAATGGAATAATCAACAGTGTTATAGGGGAGTCGACTGTATTATGTAATTGTACTTAGGCATTCAGGCACCTTCCCAAAATCGTAAACATGACAAAACTCATGTTTAACAGCCATCACATTCTGAACTTTGCATGCCAAAGGATGTTTGCATACCAGCATGTTGTTCCGTGGCCAACATCATAACATTTTCCTAATGAAACTCCCATCTTATCATGCCACTGTGGCAGATTTTGAACATCCTATACCTAATGTATTTATTATGACACATCTTTCAAATTATTCCCTCCAAACAGACTATCCTGTATATAATTTTAAGCTCATTAATATACCAGAATAAATCATCAAAATATTTACATACAGGATTAATAACTAGATCAGGACGAGGATCTTTATCAAATTGTCTTTGATATATGAACGATAAAGCAGATAATCCAACTTTAGAGACACAATATGCAGAATTTCCCCAACCATTTTCTTGATGAACACCATTCTTTGCATCCCTAAATAAAAATAAGCAAATACAAATTTTATATCAGTTAAGAAATATTTTATAGTAATAAAAATTATACAGTATTTCTATTTTAAATTTCAAATTTTTAGAAATGACATACTCAACAAATTTTTTCATCAGTGAACAAAGTTCTTCTATGGTTAAATCAGGAGATGAGAATTTTTTCTGGAGGTTTTCATTGCCAACTTTTGATAATAATCCACACACACTGGATACATTCACAACTCTGTACATTAAATTTCATTAAAAAAATTTGCTGTGAGTACTCTCAGTTATAATTCTTACATTTTCACATATTTTATTTTGTTATTAAATAATACTAATTTTCAAAAAGCTGTTTATTTATGAATATAATATATTCATCAATAAACAAATAATCAAATAATAATCAAAAAATGTATTTATGAATATATTATATTCATAAATACATTTTTTGATTATAACAGAATAAAATACAAAATAGAAGAATTTACTAAAGATTTCTCCCACACTGGGTCGTATAAAACTAAAATATGTATACTCTGTAATCAATATCCAGCGTGAAAACGCCAAACAAAGATTGGCAAATGCTTTCAATGCCCCTCCTGGGCTCTTCTTCAGGCCAAATTTACTGTACTGGATTCTTAAATCAAATGTTTTTAAATAAGAATGTGCTCCGTTTCCAGAAATTCAAATAAGGAAGGAAATCACGTGCCATTTCAAAATGTAATTTTTTATAATTTATACTAATGGAGATATGATGTGTGCATCTTATAATAATCTCATGTATCATATAATCATGTGCCATTTCTAAATATAATTTTTATAATTTTTACTAGTGGAGATACAATGTGCTCATCTTATAATAATCCCATGTATCGTATAATAAATTACAATTTATCATCCAATAAATACTGCCACGCTGCTGAGAGATTCATTTCTTATTTAAAATTGATGCAGGTTAATCTGCAATCTGCTTTGTAAATCTCCATTGCTTCCAAAGTTCTTAGATGTTCCTGATGACAAGTGGTGTGGATAACATGTGCTCATTAAAAATCGGGGTTATGTCCGGGTTTGTCACATATGTAGACAATGCTGTCTTATATTTGTTGTGGGTGATATATGCTCTATGTTCTTTTATCCTAGTGGCTAATGGATGTTTAGAGGATCCTCAGATAGTCAGAGAAACATGTAAATTATATACTACATTTATTGCACTAACTTATTTACAATATATTCATATATTGTATTATTGCACTAACTTATTTACAATATATTCATATAAATTCTATCATAATTTAAAATTTATTATGATATTAACTTATAAGAAAAATTTTTAATATACAATAAAGTATTCAAATTACAAACCTGGCATGAGGTTTCAAAAGTGGAAATAATTCTTTGCATACATTTAAGGTATCAAAAAAATTGACTGCAACTGTATTCTCTGCTTGTTCACCAAATGGAGCTTTAGAATCTACCTAATAATAGAAATTTATTAAATTTTTTTATTCTTAAATTTCAAGTTTGATATAAATATAATAAAAATGTAAATACAAATAAAGTTGAAACTGAATTATCAAGATCATTCAGATGGATAAATGGTTAAGTATTTTATGTAGATTTTTTTATGAAGCCGACATTAGATATCAAGAAATGAAGTAGTAATTGCAAATATTACATATCAATAAAAATGCAGTGAAAATAGTAAAACCAAATAATAAAAGCAGTATATGAAAAATATTCCAAATACAATTACGAAAAAATAATAATAATGAATCAAATTAAAATTAAAACTAAAATATGCTTTATTAGTTCTGTGATTATCAATTTCAAAAAGCTGATAATGTAACAGAATCAAAATCAGGTATAAAATTACAAAATATGTAAATAGCACTTCACTTTAATGAAATTTTAGTGTAGTATATATTATAAAATATTTATATCTGATAGTGTTCAAGTTATAAATTAATCTTTATTTATATATAAATAGAAAATTTACTTTTTATTGAGATATATTTTGACTGGAAAAATTATTGTAAGATATAATGACTAAAATTGGAATGCTAAAAGCAATATAGAAGAAAAGCCATTTGCAGTTCATTAAAATAAAATATATACCATTTATCAAAAAATAGTAAAGGATTTTAGTAGGAAAAAATTGAGGGAAGAGAACAAAGAATCTTAACTTGATGGCATTGACTAGTTTTTTATGATTTCATTACATTTGATTATATTTATGTAAGAAAATAAATTTTTATATTAAATTAATAATTTTGTCACGGTTTTAACTGTTAAAAGTGAAATATTATAAGGTAAAGTCATACAAACAAAAACCATTTGATTAATTTAGGTTATTAAAATTATTCTGTAATGTTTTCCATTTCACTTTAAACTAGCTTCAGCATGCATTTAAACTGAATATAAACTTAAAAATTACATTCTATTTCCTTACACTACATTCAATTTACATTCATACTAAATGTGACCCAAACTAAAACCAAAAATTTGTTTCAGAATAAATAACTTTGGTACTTTATTCAAGCAATTTTTGTTTATTGAATATTATGGTTCTAGCTTCATATATTTTCAATAAAGCCACATAAAAAATTAATGAAATTTCAGAAAAAATCATTACAAGCAATGACATTGTCACAATGCCAGGCTGCAATTTTTAATCATATTTTTAATAATTTTTTAATTTAAAATATGTGCTTTCCACCTCAAATTAGTAGTGTTTTACCCCTGTACATCATACTTTTCCGTTAGCAATAGAGTTGTGCAGGTCATGTATCTAATTCCTTTCAGGTGAAAATTTTTAAATTGAAATAACTTGACTTCTGGCTTGCACCAGAAGTTCATATATAGTTAATTGGAGCCTCCTCTGCTCCTAATCTTCCCATAACTAGTTTTGGCTTTCATCTATCTAACTCCATTCTCGAGATTAAGACAGTCAGATTATAGTGGGTATTTATAGGTCTATAATTTTTTTCAAATTGCAGCCCAATCAGGAATGAATAAAAGAATGTCAACTCCAGCAGTTATTTTCAGAATAATTTTTACACAGGATGAGGTAAGGTTAGTAGCAAGAATAACAAGGAGCACAACTACAGGAAGAATGGAATTGGACAAATTTTTGCTTCTAATTACTTTAAATGAAATTAAACAGTAAAACAGAAGCAAGATTACCTATCCATATTTAATATGGATGGGTAATCTTGCTTCTGTTTTACTGTTAATCTTACTATAAAACATAAATGTAATTCTTCTGCTATACTTTAATAAACTGGAAATATATTTTGCCTTTAATGTATTCTATATATATAAAAGATTATCTATGTGGTGTTGCAGGTAGTATATCTTTGTTAAAATTTCCAATAATAATAATGTTGATGATATATGTAATCCAGATGTCCATATGCAATGTTCTGTGATAAATAGATTTATACAATTTACATTTATTTGCTAGTATGTGTGTATAATATATATAACATGTATAAAAGTTAAATACAATGTTAAAAAATAATTGAATATATCCTGTATATATATACAGGATATATTCAATTATTTTTTAATAGCTGGATGATTATACACAATTGCTAATATTGTTTCAAATTTCAATCTTTAAAACCAAAACTGGAAGGAAGCTGACAATTATGGCATTTTTTGTTAAAAGATTTTAATATGATGCATGATTAATTACTATTAAAACTCAAGTGAGATTGAAATACATTTCATTGCTGTTTAGAAATAATTAAATTTTATATTACATATTATTGTGAAATTTTAAAAATAAGTCACAACAATCAGCAAAAGTTATTAGAGTTTACACCACAAAATTGTTTTAAATTCAATCATTTCAACAAATTAACAAGTTAGAATATTTATTATCATTATTGAATTTTATTCTCAAATAGATTATTAATGCAAAAACAACTCCAGGCTCTACAAAATATAACAAAAAACATAACCTGTTTTACTAGAATTCAATTTTTTTTTTGTTATAAATATATCTTAATAAATAAATATAATACTTACTTTATAAGCTATAGCAGCATTATTTACAAGAACATCTAAGCCACCATAATTTTCTTTTAAATAATCTCGAAACTGACAAATACTGTCTAAACTGCTTATATTTAAAAGATGAAATTTTGGTTTCAATCCTAATTTTTCAAGTTCAGCTACAGCATTTCTACCTCTTTGTTCATCACGAGCTAGTTCAAAAATAAGGAATTTAATTAAAATTGATATTTATTTCCAATTCTGTTTTTTCATATATTATTATTATAGACAAATTGCTTCCAAAACTAATAATGACAATATTGATTACAGTCTTAAAATATATATTAAATCTTTACAAGACAACTAGGTTTTTAAATCTTTATATTTTAATTGTATATAATATATATAATAATTTTTCCATTATAGTAATTTCAATCTGAATATACATACTGTATATCTTATTTTATAAATACTTCTTGTAAATTCCAATCTAAAGTATAAGTTATTGAATTTGTAAACTGAAAATAACATATAACATAAAAAAATTCACACCTTCCTCACACTTTCCAACAGAAACTGTTTAATAAACAAATGATTACCAGCACATTCAGGGACTTGATTTATTACAGTTACTGCTGGAAAGTGGAAGGAAGGTGTGATTTTCTATGCTAAAGTATAATAGTCTTACATCTAATAAAGTTAAAGAATGTTATTAAAAAAGGAGAATACAGAATTTGATAAATTACCACTATTTCATGAAAAAAAAAACTAGCTATAAAATGAGTAAAGTAAAAAATTTAAATAATTTAAACAAACAACAAAACATTTTATAAATTATGAATATTTAAGTTTCTAAACAAACAACTTGAGACCTAAATGCAAATTCCAGCATATAATGAACAAATAAATTTTAATGTTCAAGGGTTTTTGCATTTAGGTGTCAAGTTGTTTGTTTAGTATAAAGTTCCAGTTTGTATACCAGTTTTTTATGTATATTTAAGTTTCTTTAAGAATATATTAAAATAATAATGAGAAATATTAAAATAATATATTAAATATTAAAATAATAATGATACAAATTTTTATTAAGGTTTTGAATTAAGTATTATTTGATTATTCAATACCTGTTAGATATACGTGTCCATCAAACTTCTGACAAAGTGCTTTTACAATTGCAAAACCAATACCTTTATTTCCACCAGTTACCTAAATACATAAGAATATAGGTTACTATATTAAAATAAATTTACATTTATACTGTGTTAGATAAGATAATATTTCATTTCTGCCAGATATATTAACATCTTGTCAGAGTTGTAGGCCATCTCTGAAACACAATCTACAAAAATCTCTCTCTCTTGAATCCAGAGAGAGAATTCAAGAGAGACAGAGTTCCCAAATTTATTTTTTGCAGTGCTAAATGACTCAAGGAAATTGAAAAAAATTGGAACACTATCCTAAAAATATATTTAAAATCAGTATCTCTTATTTACAAGAGTTATCTAATATATACAAGATGATGATATTGCTAAAATATAACATGTACTGTAAAACTTTATCAATTTCTTCCTTATAACATGTACTATACAAGTACAGTACATAAGGCACATGTTTAAGACTAGATGATATAAACTTAAAAAATTAGAGTGTTTACTAAATATATATAATACAAAGATCAGATAGGATCCTATCAAGAAGTTGAAAGTAATCTACAAAAATCAAATGTATATTATTGACATCATTACAATGCCAGGTTGCAATTTTTAATCATCTTTTAATTTAAAAAATCATATGACTTCTGGTCCAGACTGGAAGTTCATATATAGTTAATCAGGTCTCTAGCCCCTAAGCTTTCTATATCTGGTCTCAATTTTTATCTATCTAACTCCATTCTCATGATTAAAAGATAGATGAATGGAGGGATGACAGTGGAAATGTATAGGTCTGCAATCTGAAAACTGAAGCCCAATAAACTTTTTATTAGTTTTTGATTGTATCTGATCTAATCAGAAGACATTTAAGGAAAACTAATAAAGTTGGCAAGACACTTAATAAATAGTAAGGTGGGAAAAACACTGACATTCCTCTAACCTTATATATATATCAGCTAATCTTCAAGGTCACTTAAACCAGAAGCTCCTTTAACATAAAGACAATATCAAAAGGGTAGAATCTACTACACTTTTATTTTCACTAGATTAATTTCTAGGTACTGAGGAAGATTGACAGGTGGACAAAACCATCATAACAATCTCTCACTCCCTCACCAGCAGTGAAGAAAAGTGTGAAATTTACGACCACATTTATCAACACTTGTTTAAATTAAACAACAAGGACAAGGAATCCCTCTTTTCTGCCTGGTAATATCTACTTAGTTTTCCTATCATGCACTGCATCTCCCCTTGTTTATTCTATGCCATTTCCTATCCTGAATATGGTCCTTTAACTGGTTCAAAAAGAAATTAATGTTTCACCAATCTTATTCACTATTAAAAGTGATTTACTTACTTCATTACATTAACTAGTGGACAGTTTGAATTTTACGAGAAACTTTTAAACAGAATAACTCATCAAAGACTACTCTTGATTAATAATTCCTTCTAATTTTTTACTCAATAGAAATGGTTCAAAATCTGTCAACAGCCAACAATATCTGGAATTTTTCCTTAGTAAAACTTTTGGAAATTAATGGTTATTTTGTGATCATCTGTTAAGTACTGACTTTAGCTGCATAAATACATGTATAAATAATACATAGAGTACTTAGTTTTAGCTATATAAATTTAATGTTGTCAAGCCTTGAATATATAAAAACCTTGTAAATGTCTTGATTTTAGATATGTTTGGACGTATTTACACATAAAGAAATAATGGCAATTTATAAAACTTACCACAGCTATCTTAACTGACATTATAATGGTATTCAGTACTATCAATCAAGAGAAACGATCCTTTAACTTTAAACAACAACGATACTCGTTATCAATGAAGATAAACAACAACTCATAGGTGTAGATGTGGAGAGCCACGTGACTCTAAGGTTTAACTCGCTCGCGCAAAGCATTCCGGGATTGATAAATTCAAAACAACACATGGCTATAGACGTTTCTACTGAGAGCGTGTCTAATTAATTTTATACGTGAGAATTGAGAATTTTCATCTTTAAACAGTCTGTGTTACTAATACAGTATAAAATATAATACCACAATTCAAGTGTTATTAATTTGATTTTATACTATAAGTTTAAATGTAGCTTATTACAGTAGGTTCTATCAAATATTTTTTCCGCTGTAATGAAACGCTTTATAGTCTAGTTTTTATTTACTGTTTTTACATCGCAAAATAAAATAACATATAATTTTGGTAATATTGATTTATTCAGTAATTTTAATATTAAATCTTAAATAGACAAAATATATTGAAATGACGACAATAAGGAGGCAGAAAATATTCTTTTTAAAATTAATATTATAGCGAAAACACTGAATATTATATTGGAAAACGAATATTGCTTGTTTTTTTTCTGAGATTATATTTCCGTAAGCCAAACTGAGACATGATAATGTCAAATAAAGAAGAAAAGTGCTTTTAAGTGTTAATAATCATTCATCAAAGAAGCTAATCATGTCTTTTATCTTGCACCTATAAATTTACACTGTCGTCCGTCTATCCGGCTGTCTTGATAATATTAGAATCCTATTAATAATGTGTATGTAATAACTTGTAATAATTGTACTATTAATGTATATGGTAATGTTGGCAAATTGTCACCATAGACTGTTTGTGTGTCACCCAATTGATAAGGGCCAGTAAGGCCAAAATACATTCTGAGATAAGTTAATTAAATAGGCTGGGTGTTAATAAGCCTGATCATTAGTCATAAGTAACTAAGTAGATGTTTTGTAATTAAATAATACAGGCAAGAAACTTTTTAATATAGTTTACATGTTATTTCAATTCAAAAATTTTATCTTGTAAGAAGTTAGATAGATGATAGCATGACTCTGGTGCTAACAGGAAAAGTATAATGCACAGGGGCAAGACACTACTAATCTGAGGTGGAGAGAATATACCGTATTTTGAATTAAATAAATTTTAAAACTATGATTAAAAACTGCAACCCGGCATTGTGACGATATCACAATATTTTTATTAATTTTATTTAATGAATTTTTGACTAAATATAACTTTCATAATTAATTTTAAGTTTTGTTGCAGCGATTTTCTTAATTATAATTAATATTACAGTCTCAGTTATATTTGAGTTTATTTATTAAAAATCTTTCTATAAAGCAGGAATCTCCTCCTGCTTTACAGAAAGATAATTTTAACTAGGGAAACTTGTTTGTTTTTCAAATAGATTTTCACTTCATAGAAAGATTTTTAATAAATAAATTCAAATATAATTGAAATTAGGATTAAATTCATGGAAAGTTATTAACCGCTAATGTACACTTACGTGTCATTTATTGTATAATTTAATTGTAATTTTTTAATTGTAAAATTGCCATATTCACCGTCTTTAGTATTGTATAAATGATGTATTTATATTAAAAAGCTAATTGAAAAGCAGGCAAATTTATAAAATAAAAATTAATGAAATTACTAAAAAAAATTTAAATAAATTTAAACTTGATTATCTTTTGTGTGAAACAACACAAAAACAATTTCTATTAGTTATGTCGCAAAAGAAAAGAGTTGCAGTTAATAAAAAAAATTGTAATTAAGGGTTTAAAAAATGAAATCTTCCTTGGATGCACCCAGTGCCGGCGCTAATGTATGAGGAGTCTTTGTGCAAGCCGCTTTTCGGCGCCCCTATTTTTTTTTAGGCCCAAACAAATTGAATATACATATGCGCATTCTTTCACTGTACGTAAATAATGAAACACAAAATGATTAGATTACATATATATTTTATTAATTAAATTGAAATATTTTCATTAAACATTTCTGGCCTTTAAACTAGAGAACTATTTAAGGCAGTCAGATCAAACTTATCTTATAATTCGCTTTCTATAGAGAATCTTTCGTGCGACATTAAGGACCTTAAATAATTTTTTATCTTCTTTAATTTTGAGAACATTCTTTCGTCAGTGACAACTGTTACCGATAAATATATTCTTAAAGCAATGGCAGTATTAGGGAAACAGTCAACCAAATGATTATTATAGATAAAATTTAAAATATTCTTGACGGTCATCTTTTTATTTCTTTAAATAGGGATGCATCATCTACATCGCTGCTCTTATTCAAATGATCTGCTAATTTTACAGTAATTCTAAATTATTTCAGTCTGATAAAATTTCACTTTTATCCCAATCTGATAATGTATTTAATCTCGATAAAACTTTTTAAATATATTATTGTGTCCTTCCATAACTTCAAACTTTTCACACTACGACATTAATACAGAATCTATTATTACCAAAAAGTAAGTTTTAAAATTTAATTTTGGATCTTCGATGCATTCGTCTTCTGATTCGTAATCAACGTCTTCTCTTTATTCTTCGTCTTGTATTGGCAGAAAATGTTGACTCGATCTCTAAGTCTTCTGCAATCTGAGCCGCACAACTTATAATGGATTCAAACGATTTATCTGTTTTAAATTCATTCAAATCGTCTTTAATTTCTTTTAAACTTTTGAGAGCTTCACTCATTTTACAACCAGGACTCTGTAACATCTTGCTAATGACATTAATTTTATTCAAAATATCACGCCACACCAGGAAACAAATAAATTTAAATGACTAATTTTGATGATAATGCATTTGCCTGAAATCTTGTGTCCATGTCTTTTATAGTATTATTTTTAATTTCTTGTAAAGCAAAATATATTTCTATGGCCTGTAGTTTTAATGGTCGTATTGCTTCAGCATGACTTTCTCATCTCGTATTAGACATGATTTTAATGTTAGGCTTTTTACATACTTAAGTAAAATAGTCCATCGTTTTGTGGATTCAGAAAAGAAATTGTAAAATTCTTGAATTATACTAAAGAAACTAAGTTTCAAATGAAATTTTTACAGCATCATTTACAACTAAATTGGGATTATATGCTGAACAAGGAACATAAAATGCTCTAGGATTAATCTCTAGGATAATTAGTATTTTTTGATGTAGCCCATTGTATTTGCCTTTCAAATTAGCGGCATTGTCATACCCCTGTCCCCGAAGATTTTAAATATTTAAATTTAGTCTTTTAAAATGACTTAACATAAATTCACACAATCCCGTTGTGTCATCTACAGCAGCAGTCCCCAACCTTTTTATCTCCGCGGACCGGTCAACGTTTGATAATTTTACCGCGGCCCTCTGAGGGGGAACGTTGATTTTTTATATTTTAGATTGATTTAATTTAATAATTTTAATTTAATTGTATTTAAACATGTCTTCAAAATACAGTTACACCAAAAAATAAATATAATGTGATTTAACATTTTAACTCACTAGAACGCTAAATCAATGAGAACCCTGAGCACGTTTCTTTGTAACGCGACAGTTCCATCTGGGGGGTAGTAGGAGACAATAACATCCGAAGTGTGTTTCTTATGTCCAGTTTATTTCGTTGTTCCGAGAGAAATACACCATAGTAAATAAAATGGAAACAATTTAATGTTTCTTGGGCGGCCCGGTCCCATTTGATCCACGGACCGGTACCGGTCCGCGGCCCGGGGGTTGGGGACCACTGATCTACAGAACAAAATCCTAGAAAATGTTCTCTAATTTCATTTGTATTTGATTTTTTATTATAACGTATGAAACGAATTATAATTTGTTCTACTCGACTTACATCAGGGGTTGTATCCAAAATAATCGAAAAACACTTAGAATCTTTAACGATTTCTAATAGTCTATATTTTGACTAATAGCGTCAGAAAAAAGTTGAACAAATTTTGAATTTGATATCCTAAATCATGCGCTACATAGTGCCAAAATCGCCATATTTTTATTACATTGGCGATAAAAATATGATACTGGCGATTGCAAGTGGCGATAAAAATCCTAGTTCACTTGTTACGAAATTCAGTGTAAAATTGAATTACATATCATACTTCGAGAAAAACAGCAAAAATGTCGAGCTTCCGTGCAATGGAAGACCCATGCACCACATATCTAGGGTGCATATACTTTTTGAATCAAACTGATCCAAAATTACTGTGATCGTTCAAATTGTGTATACAAACGAACTATAGCGATCTGATCAATCTCTATTCGCGTATACAAACGCCCTCTAGGATCGACTGGATCGCGATCAAACTAATCCGAACAGAGGGTAGGATCGTCTAGATCGGATAAAAAATATTAAAGATTGCGACCACTACGGTTAAAGTCAAGTTTATAGTTGACAGAAAGAAATATGTTTAACTTTCGACAATGAAAAGTTCTGTAAAACTTATAAATGTTAAGTAAAAACATCATTATTAAAATATCTAATAAACTGAAATAATAAAATAAGCATTTAGAGTCAATTTTGCGAGATTGTACGGCAAAAATGCATGGCGTGAACTCTCCCATTTTACCGTTTTGTGAGCAAATTTATTCACAGTGTAAATACGATTCGATCCCACTTGTATACTTTCTGCCTACTAAAACACGTGACAGAATCTATCACGTAACAATAACTCATCCGATTTTACAGACCGATCCATTTGAAACGAAAAGTATATGCATCCCTAGCGATTTCATGACGTCACGTAGCAAGTTCGGGCAGAAAAGTAGAAGTGATGTTGAAAACCTAAAACAGTTTTTTGCAATGCCGCCCAGCGTTTCCAGATTAGGAATTTTTTTATCGACTGAGTGGAAATTTGGGGAATTTTTTGAGATAACTTTTTTCACTTTGATCTTTTTTCAGTAAACTAAAACAAAAATTTGACATGACAGAATCTATGAAATACTGTTTAAACATTGTGATCAAATGTGTTCTTCGGAATTATTCATTAAAAATTATTCATAAATGATTCCTATTGCTAACAAGAGAAGTTCGCGTCTTCGAATGGAACGAAACTTGGCGAGCACGTAGTCTTAGACACAAGTGGTTCCTCGTCCGAATAATAACACCCACTTCTCACGCGTTTCCAAAAATTGAGTCTCTGAAAATTTAGTGTTTAGCTTACAAGTCGTTGGAAGTTTTACGTCCCAGAGCGGAAATAGCTGAGTGAATAAGACGCTAGATACAGCACAGTGCTGCAGCTAGATAATGTAGGTCTGAACCTTCGCATTTTTACTTTCAGTTTAATTTAGTTCTTTATATGCGTAACTTTACTGCATCATTCGCATTATTATTACTATATTTTCATCATGTTAAAATGTCAGAATTTTTAATCTTTTGTTTTATGTAATTTCCTGTTTAGCGAAAACAAGCCACTGTGCTATTTAACCTTTTTATTGTTTTTATCACTAATATATTCTATAATATGTTTATTCAACTGTTAATTTGATTATCTATTAATAATTATAGACTACTGTGCATAATTGAATAAATAGTATAAAGTCTAAATTTAAGGTTAATAAAATACTTCTTAACATTTCTTGATTTTATTTATAAACAGTTATAATATAAATATTCTAAATTAAATACAGTATAATTTAATAATTTAAAAGAGTAATGATATCAGTTAATGACAGCTGCAATGATAAATAAGTGTTAATCATTTATTCGATACTAGCAGATGAACCCAGCGAAAAATAGCAGCACCAAAGATTATGATAAGAAGTACGAAATAATCTATTCGATTATTTCATACTTCTAACCCTTCTATTATATTATATTATATTATAGTATTTGATTTATATTACTACAACGGTTATGTTATGTAAGGCTTTATCATACCAAGTGACAAATCTAACACATTTTAAGAATTCTTTAAATTGTGTACAGTAGAGGAATAAAGAGGAATAATTAGAAAAATAAAACGCCGCGATTTGCTACCGTATTTTCGTATCACTTGTCTTTTTTGCCCATGTTTAGTAACGTCTGAAGCTTATTCGCTTGTGAAGAAATAGTGTGTAAAATATGTGAAAATAAATGTGAAGAAATAAAAGTTTTATTTAACGACATAAAAGAGTTAAATAGCACAGTGGCTTGTTTTCGCTAAACAGGAAATTACATAAGACAAAAGATTAAAAATTTTGATATTTTAACATGATGAAAATATAGTAATAATAATGCGAATGATGCAGTAAAATAATAAAATTACGCATAAATAGAACTAAATAAACTGAAAGTAAAAATGCAAAGGTTCAGACCTACATTATCTAGCTGCAGTACTGTGATGTACCTAGCGTCTTATTCACTCAGCTATTTCCGCTCTGGGACGTAAAACTTCCAACGACTTGTAAGCTAAACACTAAATTTTCAGAGACCCAATTTTTGGAAACGCGTGAGAAGTGGGTGTTATTATTCGGACGAGGAACCGCTTGTGTCTAAGACTACGTGCTCGCCAAGTTTCGTTCCATTCGAAGACGCGAACTTCTCTTGTTAGCATTTATGAATAATTTTTAATGAATAATTCCGAAGAACACATTTGATCACAATGTTTAAACAGTATTTCATAGATTCTGTCATGTCAAATTTTTGTTTTAGTTTACTGAAAAAAAGATCAAAGTGAAAAAAGTTATCTCAAAAAATTCCCCAAATTTTCACTCAGTCGATAAAAAAATTCCTAATCTGGAAACGCTGGGCGGCATTGCAAAAAACTGTTTTAGGTTTTCAACATCACTTCTACTTTTCTGCCCGAACTTGCTACGTGACGTCATGAAATCGCTAGGGATGCGTATACTTTTCGTTTCAAATGGATCGGTCTGTAAAATCGGATGAGTTATTGTTACGTGATGGCTTCTGTCACGTGTTTTAATTAATAGGCAGAAAGTATACAAGTGGGATCGAATCGTATTTACACTGTGAATAAGGTTTCTCACAAGACGGCCGGATAGCCGAGCGGTCAAGGTAGCAACCCAGCGCCGTAAGGGATCCGGGATCGAATCCGAACTGTTCAAATAATCCCCAGGAATTTTTCGGGGAATGGTCCCTCACCATCCGGCTATCCCATTGTGGGTCTAGCCGAACCAATAATGTGCTTGCAAAAATAGGTCCTCAGGACACTTTTTTTTTTCACTTTGTATAAATCTTTATTTCCGAAGACGGCCTCGGCTCCGCAGAGCACCACCGAGGTTAGGAGCAGAATGTTTGCAAGCATATTACATGTAAACACAGGTTACATAACATGAATATGTTAGATTACAGCTATATGTTTTAGAGTTCAGTTAATGTACTTGGAAAACTATTGACCGCAGAGTAGCCAAATACTTACATAAAATAATTTGCATAGGTGTTGATTACATAAATACATGGTAACATACATCGGGTATTATTAACAAATGAACATAGAATATTATAACACAAAATTATTATATCAATGATAAACACATTCGAGAAAACATCAGTCCATTGAGACAAATTGACCTAATTAACGGTAGTTCTGTTGAGGTCCTCAGGACAGAAAGAGTATTTTTTTTTTATGTGCAACTCTCTCCAACCTGTGTGCAATAAGAGGACCTATTTTTGCAAATCCATTATGGGTTCGGCCACAATGGGACAGCCTGATGGTGAGGAACGTGGCCCGACATATCCAAACGGTCCATCACCGAAAAATTCCTGGGGATTATTTGACCCTCCCGGATTTTGACCGCTCGGTTATTCGGCCACCGGGCGGAAAGAGTTTAAAATAAAAAAGAAAAAAAATGTGTGGTGCATGGGTCTTGTACGGAAGCTCGACATTTTTGCCATTTTTTCCCGAAGCGTAATTTGTAATTCAATTTTACACTGAATTTCGTAACAAGTGAACTAGGATTTTTATCACCACTTTCAATCGCCAGTATCATATTTTTATCACCACTTTAATAAAAAATATCACTAAGTGGCAATTTTGGCACTATGTAGCGCTCCAATTGGTATTGTGGGAGGAAATTGAAGTTAATTCGACCAAAAGTAGTCGTTGGTCTCCTCCCGGTTCAGAGAATGATCCGAAAAGTTTCATTACACTTGCGTGTCGAAATGTATATAAACAAACTAACAAACTTTCTTCTTTATATATTAGGTAAATTTGATTGAATTACTATTTATATACTGTGATATGTTTCACTTAAAAATAATACAAATTAAATTATTATATTTTCAAGAGATGTAATAATTCATTGCATAGTATTTTACTTTATTACCAATCTTCAATTCATACTTTTATAACCAACACTTTATAATAAAAATGTAAAAGTAAGAAATAAATAGCAAAAAGTGTAAAGTTCAGTTAAAGATTATTTTAAATGATTTCATTTCTATAATTATTGATGAAGCTTGATTTTATTTATGATAGTAAAATGAAATTTTCTATGATTCATATAGATTATCATTTTCGAATTAAACTTATTTTTAAACCAAGAAATCGATAAGCTAATGCTGATTAACTTCGTCGCAAATGAAATCATCTTTGTTCTAAATAAATTAGAAATATTAATTTATTATAATCTATCAAGTATTTAAAAACACTTTTATATAACAAAACTTTTCTAAAATACAGTGATGCCTCGTACTTCGAATTTAATTCGTTTCAACAGGCCTTTCGAACTCTGAATTGTTCGAAGTCCGAATCAATTTTCTTCATCTAATATATAATCGAGACGGGTTGATGATAATAATAATAATAATAATAATAAT
>NW_019384385.1:325619-354001 GCF_000671375.1 Centruroides sculpturatus | reverse complement strand
AATATTATTTGCTGCTCGACTATCCGGTCGTCTTAAAAAAACCTATTATAATCTATTAGTGCTATTAAATCATAATTTCGTATTTAACTATTTTTGATTACGCTGAAGGAAAGCTACAGTTTTTTTTTCATTAAAAAAAAACTGATACCGAGAATGATTTCTCGACATGATATGTAAATATGTAAACTTTCTAAAAATTAATAATATAAAAAATTATTTTATTTCAAATGAAAATAAATAATATAATAAAATGAAAACACGTCTGCATAAATAATCAAACAAAGAAAACACTTTCGTCCGTCAGATGACGTTAGGTGACGTCATTCGTAACGCAGTTTGTGAAATTCGCAAAATTAGGAAATTGTGCTTTACTTCGTTTGTTGTAATTTGAAAGAAGAAATTAATATACAAATGGAGGAAGACGCAGTTTTAACAACCCTAAAAATTCTAATTATTGGAGAAAGCGATGTAGGAAAATCCAGGTAAATATAATATTTTGAAAATTTTTAAAACATATAAACAATTATTAATTGTGAAGAGTTCTTGTTAAAAAAAAAATCTTTTAGTTTTGAATAACGCAAAAAGGACAATGTTAAAGGTTTGACCTGATTTTATATTTAAAAATAGCAGATTCATTACACAAATGTAATTGCAGCAACAAATAACTTCATTTGTTGAAAAATTTTAAAATAAAAGGCTATTTTGATCATTTTTTAATGGATTAGCATGCAAATTATATGCTATTCTTAACTAATTAAGAAAATTTAAAATGGACTTTCTAATTGAAGTTATTGTTGCTGTAATTGTAATACATATCTGTATTTGAGTCAAAGTGATCATTCTATGCTTTGGCATTTTCTCCAACAATATCTCCAATTGAGAAAACATTTAGAAAAATCAGCTTCTTTTTGAGATTGCAGAATTTTCTTTGGTTTGTCTTGGATGAGTTCAGTTCGCTTAAAACATTTTCCTATTAAAGTTTTTTTTCGGTTTTGGTAAAGATAAAAGTTATTAGATGCTAGATTTGGCGAATTGGATGATTGCAGAAGATTGGCAGTTTCGTGTTTCGCGGGATACGTAATGATTGTAATTGCTACGTGCAACTTTGCATAACTGTGATGAGGTGTCTAACTTCTATCATTTTTAGAGTCTTTTTGAGGAATTTTTGTCTAATTGCCATAAAATGTTTAGATAGAACATGTTAACCAATTGTTTGGCCTTTAGGAAAAATTCTAAATAATTGTTCTCCTTTGTGTCAAAAAATATTGAACAAATTCTTAGTGTTTTTAGTCTAGGTTTGTCTTTTGTAGTTGTTTCTTTATTGATTTCTTTGTCAAAGCTATTTCATTGTCAGTAATGACATTCTGTCCAATCTAGTCAATATCAAACATTTCCAATATGTTCTGCAAGATTTTGGGTGAGGGACTAGAAAGTATTGCTGATGATTTGCAAAGTGGTTGTCCATCAACGTTTGAGGAGAAAGTGTCGGTTGTACTGAGATTGTGAGGTCGGACAGATAGCAGTCAGTTTATCAGAGTGCCAAGACAGCAAGAATTTTGGTTGGAAGTTATCATTCCATCCTACATGATCAATTGAACATGCACCGTGTTTGCCAACATATGGTGCCACGAATGTTCACGGCAGACCTCATGAAATTTCTACCTCTTCCCCTGGTTGAAAGATGCCATCAAGAGACGCCACTTGAAGAATGCATATGAGGTTATACAGAATGCTACATCTGCATTGCAGGTGCTGTCACAAGATGGCTTCCAAAAATGTTTTCAGCAGCTATACCAGCATTGGCAAAAGTATGTGATTGCCAAAGAACAATATTTTGAAGGACACATTGCTTGATTTCTCAATTGTACACATACTTTTGAGTAATAAACCAATTCTGGGAAATATTTGAATCTGTCTTGTATAATATGTGACATCTTCAAGTAGTGTATCCTCTCATAGCAATAAGAATTCTGGAAACTATAATTTTATTAGTATATTTCTTATATATATGTTATGGACAAAGTGATTAATACGGGCATTATGAATAATGACCAACAAAATCGGGCATTGTAATAAATTTCAATAATTTATCAAATTGACCGGTCATTATGAATACTGCTACCACCTAGTCGGGCAAAGTGATGATAATACGTTGAGGAGTGATCATCCGACATATCTTAGCCAATCAGAACTTACATCTTACTTGCTCACGCGTATTGCATTTAGTACCGAATTTTAAATTTATGTGACCAGTAGTTAATCTTTCTTCTTTGACAAAAGTAACAATCATGGAGGAATCATTAAGTGATATGAATAATTGCTTCAACAACCGATTAAATGAGTTAAAAACCAAAAGGGCTGAAGAAGTAGCATATGTTCTTTTAGATATTTTTACAATTTTTGGTGCACCAAGTATTCTACAAAGCGATAATGACAGAGAATTCGCCAATAATATTATCAAAGAAATGTGTAATATGTGGTCCGAGTTAAAAATGGTGCATGGAAAGCCCAGGCACTCACAAAGTCAGGGTTCAGTAGAAAGATGTAATCAAGACGTAGAAAATATGCTTAGTTCTTGGTTGGAGATTAACAATACTAACAAATGGTCGGAAGGATTACGTTTTGTACTACTGATGAAAAATCGAGCGCATCATACTGGTATAAACTGCAGCCCCTATGAGGCCATGTTTGGAGCAAAGTTAAAAGTTGGACTAAAGAATTTTATACCCAACGAATCGTTGTTCAACGTTAATACGGAAGAGGATCTACAGAGACATTTTAAAACTATCAACGAAGTAAGTCAAAGTTGCTCAAACTCTGAAAGTCCGGGTACCGTCCAAGAAAACATTATGAAATATTATCTGATAATGCCACCCTTACATAGCAATATAACTGATGAAGTTCAAAGATCTACATCGTCTTCACGTGAAAAAAATCTAAACCAGGATGTTATTAGTATTACAGAATTGGTGAATGAAGAAGAAACAATCCAAACAATTGATCCAAAAAAAGAAGAAAAAATAAGAAGTGTGTCTAAAACAAGGGCTTTGTTTAATCTTAAAAAGCAAGCAGAAAAAATGATTAATACATCAAATTCCAAATACACAGCAGCTATTGTTGGTGATACAGTAAGGATTCGTGTACCTGATGAAGATCGAGCCCGCAGTGATGGAAAAAATATTTTAGGTGTCGTTGTTGCGGTTAAAGATAAAAACCTTTACAAACTGGGTACCAAACATGGCATATTAAATCTATTATATTCCAGAAACCAATTTACTGTTTGTAAAGAAAACTTTATTTCTGTTGGAGATGTACCGGGTGCAGAAATTTCGCTTAGAGAATGTGCAAGAATGTCATCAATTCCTGATGGCCACAACTATAGTTAATGCTGCTGAAAAATTGGTTGAAAATCTAATAGATGCAAATGCTACCAAAGAAAAAAAAATTATGTAATTCCAAATGTCATGAAAATGTTAATTGCTCAAATAAATAAACTAAAAAGCATTTAATTTTTTATATAATTTATACCAAAAATTGTTAATAATACTTTTCGTTAATATTAGTTTAATTAATATAGTTAATAGTACTTTGATATAATTTACAAAAAATAAATATTTATAAATGAAATAAGTGGAGTTTTTTTAATCAAGTTTAAAATTCTGTACTAAACGCTGTACGATACGCACACGCAACTCAGCGTGCCGATTGGCTAGCGTATGTCAGATGATCACTCCTCAACTTATTATTATCACTTTGCCCGACTAGGTGATAGCAGTATTCATAATGACCGGTCAATTTGATAAATTAATCAATATTTATCACACTGCCCGCCCTATTTGGTCATTATTCATAATGCCCAGTCATTATGAATAATGCCTGATTAATCACTTTGTCCATAACATATACACTAATACTTTGAAATGAACAATGTCAATGGCTTGCTTATTAGGTTGCTTGACAAGGAAACGTGTACTATGTTTGAGTTTTGGTGGTGACCTCTAATAGTTGTAGACTTTTTTTTATTCTGTGAAGTATGAGATCAGGGGTTTTTGGCAGGTATTCAATAGAGTTAACTTTAAACATTTGCTGTCAAATTTCAAACAAGGTTTTATTATGCAGTCTTTTTTATTACTCTTCAAATGCTTTTGGTCATTTGATTGACCTTCTTCAAGTCAAATGATTCCGATTTCTCCAGAACAAAACTTGGAATCAAAATTGAAGAGTAATAAAAAAGGCTGCATAACAAAAGATTGTTTGAAGTTTGATTGTTTTAATTAAGTGCAGTTTGAGAAGAGAGTTTAAACATTAGCTGATTTTGGAGATAGTTTCTTGTTTTCAGTTTGAAGGATTTTATTGCATATGTTAAAATTTGTTGCAATTTATGATACTAAAATATCATTTGGTCAATTGCTTTTGTTTCGGAACATTTGCTTTTTTTTCCCAGAAATTTGATCACAGTAAAATAGAATAACTTGTGAAGCTGATAAATAAGTTTATTTTAAAATATTTTTGTATATTAATTTGAATTGTTTCATATGTGACTATATAATTATCATAATTCTTGATGATAATTTAGATTTCAATGTGTTTAGTTTCTAAAATGTGATTATTTCTGGATTCTAAAAATTATAGATAAGAAAAATATGCTGTATTAGTAATCACTAGTATATATCTGAAAATCTACTAAAATTCTCTTGATCATAAGAAGTATAATAATCAATTGCATTCATTCTATGTTTTATTACTTTCAAAATAGTTGCAAATCTGTATAATTGTTTGAAATCTGAACATCATTAGATACTGCTGAATATATATATATAACCATAAATTCAAAAAGAAGTAAGTACTGGTAACAAATTTTGCTTTAATATTTTTTGAATGTAGTATCACTGTTTTATTTCATTTGTGAGTAACCATGCAGAAAGGTTATATTCACTTGTTTATATTGTAAATCAGTGAATGAAAAAATGATTTATTGATAATAGTGTTTATTTTAAATTCAATGTAAATTGTGTATGTATATTATAGTATTGAACTGGTAAAGTTCAATACTATAATATACATACACAATTTTTGAGCCTATGCCAATCTATTTTAACATAAATAAAAATATTATTAAATTTTAAAGAATAATTTTTTAAATAAATTTAAAATATTTATATATGATAAATGTGATTATATCATCATATTAAATATATAGCAAAACTTATTATGCAAAGTTGCTGAAAAAATGCCATCGTCTAGATGCATGTTAGTGCCATTCTTTCAAATTTCCTGCCATTTCAACCAAAGGAATATACTGTATTTAATAATGAACAATGTCAAATGTGAATTAAAATGAAATTAAACTAGCCTCTGAAAGTAGCTTTTAAATGTTATGATTAAAAGTGAAGAAAGGATCACAAAAGAATATTTTATGTTTTTGGAATTTTCTGCTAAACAATAAAGTTTTTAAAACATAAGACAAATAGAGAAGGATTCAGATAAGATTTGAATGAAAGAGAATTTGAATGTAAAGAGGTTTGAGAAAATTCAATATTTGGAGACTACTTTAGTTTTAAAACAAGTAAAAACCTATTAAAATTCTCTAGATAAAAAACTGCTTTGCTTCTTTCCAGAAATGACAAAGTTGAGTCTGAATATGTCAAGAACTTTGTGAAAAGTAAATATGTTTTGTTGTTCTGTACAATTACTTTGGCAGGTTCATCCCTGATTTATACAATATTCTTCAGAACTAAAAAACAAAAAAGTCAATTCTGTTAATTAGAATAATTTCTGCATACAGACAATTATAATAATAGGATTAATAGCAGGTAGGTGTATTGTTAGTATTATGTGGAATATAACTTTGGATGTATATATATTTCATATAATACATTCATTGTATATGTATATATATAAAAAGAACTGTCATGTTGTGATGTGATAAAAATGCAATAAAAACCAAACAACCAAACCTTCTTACTAGCAATAAGAGTTTTTAAAAGTACTTTGATCCTTCTAGGATCATCTTCAGGTTACACAAAGATTGAATGTTTCTATATATGAGAGACTAAAGTTATTGCAATGTTAACTGTATTAGTTTTCTTTTAATAAAAAAGTAATCAAGTATATCAAAAATATAAGTGCTTTTAATTAATTGCTTATTAAGTGTATTCTGGACCTACTTTATGAAAATAGTAATAGTAATTGTTTTATTTCATCTCAGAAATTATGATTATCAGAATGTGTATTAGAATGAGCAATTATTTATTATGACATCACAATGCTGGTCTGCTATTTTTAATAATTTTTTAATTTAAAATATATTCTTTCCATTTGAAATTAGTAGTGTCTTGCCCCTGTACATCATATTTTTATGTTAGCAATAGTCATGCAGGTCTCTATCTAACTCCTTTTAGAGGAAAATTTTTGAATTGAAGTAACTTGACTTTTGGTTTGCACCAGAAGTTCGTATATAGTTAATTGGGATCTCCTGCCTGTAATCTTTGTTGTGAAGTTTGATTCACTACTTTTATAGTTATTTCAAATNTGTCATGCTGTAGTGTAAGATCCACTTCTCACTCACAATTGACTTAAGCCAGTTGATTGTGTGGTGCTTGGGGAACAATGAATTGCAGATGGTTAGTTGTCAAATTTTGTTCACAGCAGTCAGTTTTTGGGGCAACTATTTGCCTAGTTTGTTCACATTGGCAACAGCATGAAGGAGATTGATGATGGTTTTATGGGAATACTTATATTGTGCTAATTCTCTGGTGGTCAACCATGGATTATTCGCTATCACTTGCTGGAGAATATTATCATCAATGGAATTGTTTCCTAGATGGAGTTCATCTTGAAGCAAGAAATCTCCATCATTGAATTTCTTGAAAGTTTCATGTTGTCAGACATTGCTGATGGATTTATATCCAATAAAATATGATAAAATGCCCTTTAGTTAATTTACTTTTATATCCATGTTGAATGTTCTAGAACTTTTTTTTCCAGTCATGTTTAGAAATGTCTAACTTTCACCTTTTACAACCTGGTATCAGTACTTTAAACAATTTAATGATATATTTGCATAAGTTATTAATGTATATTGTTTACTCAATTAAAATATAGCTTTAAAAATAATTTCAACAATTTCCATTATATTTATGCAGTTAATTCTCAAACATAAAAATGACCTTTAAAATTATTTTTGCAAATTTGCTTATGAATAACAATTATAAAATAATACATTATCAAAGTGTGTATAATTTAGTAGCCATATGTAATCAAATATTAATAAATAAATATAATAGTTCATTTTTAAAATGTTAAAATTTTTACAGCAATTGCTTAATTACATAACCTTGCTTTTATTATATAATAGAAAGATGTTAAGTACTGATTTTTTTAGAAATTTTAACTGATTTTACTTTGATATTGTTTTTTCTTTATTACAAAATTCAGTAGAAAGTGTAAAATTTGAAATTAAAAGAAGTTTTGCATTAACTATAGACACAAGTTGATAGTTAAGTATTTTAGAGGATGATGTGAAAAATTACATGAAAATAAAATATTAATATCATACTTTTTCAACACAATTTTCTGTTAATTTTTTTTTTTTATAAGGATGCTACAGGCAATTGCCACATAATTCAGTTGCCATGCCATGCAATTCTGTTTTAGATTTTAATTGATTGGTCGCTAAGCTAAATTGATCTAGCAGTTATTGACAGTTTTAGTATATTTTAATGCTAGCATAAATAAAAGGATATATTTTATGTCATCTCATGAAATTCCCTAATGATAGTTTGAAATTTAGTGTTTGGTCTATTTAAATAATTAGTTTTAATCTTTAGTGACTATTAGAATGAATTAATTTAGTCATATATTCAAAAATTGATAGTTTAAATTTCACAAAACAGTTGCCTTTTATCATTATTGATTGATTGGCAACACAATTTATATATAATTAAAAGGTCTCTTATATTTTAATCTCTTTTTTTTATATATAATTGAATTCAGTTTTAATTGTAATAAATAATAATAATATTTGTAGTTATGATTTAACAGTAGTAAAAATAAAAACTGTTGAAATAAACACTAAGATTTTTAAGATTAAGATTGTAGGCAGAATTGAAATAACTTATGACATCATGTTGTATATATACAGAAATATACCTTAGTGGAGTTCTTGGATAAATCATTAAGAATATTTAGAATTTTTTTAGTTCATGTGAATTTTTATAGGAAATCAACTTATTCAAAATAAAAAAAAAAAAGATTTGAAAGGCAATATAATGACACTTTTAAATGTTGGAAGAATCCGTAGCTTTTAGACAGAGGATATGGAGCAAAACATTGTTTTTAATCAATAAAAAATGATTGTATGATAAAGAAAATCACAAAGAAGAAACATATGCAGAATATAATACAGCTAATATTTAACTGTAGCATTTTTGCTATATTCTTAAATGATGAAAATTTGTCTTTTTGTGTTAAAATTGAAAACTCTGAAGTATATGCTGAGCTGGCAAAAATAAATACTTTTCAGTATATTGCATTATCTAATATATCATACTTAATTTAGAATTATTCACAAATCTAAAATTATCTTATTTTAAAATTTAGATTTGCATACTTAAACTTTTAAATTATAAAGTTATTTATATTATTAAAATTGTTTATTAGATATTAAGTTGCTGGAGTTATTTAAGATGTGAGTTTATTATCTTAATATTGTTAGAATATTAATTTGTAACATAAGTATACTAAAACAATGTTTTGAAATTTGATAACCAATGTGTATTCAACAACTGATGACCTATCAGATTAGCTTAAAATGTTGTTGTTTATTAAATATTATTTTGCTGTAGTTATTTAAAATATGAGTTTATCATCATGACATCTTCCTTCAGTTCAGTAATTTCTTTCTGTTGATATTTTCAAAACATTAATTGTCAATATGGATTTCTTAATTGCAAAACTTATAAATTCATATTACACAATTTTATATAAAAGTAAAGCTAATGATTGTACTTGATGTTTCAGTATATGAGCTAAGGAATTAATTTTCTGATAGATTTATTTGAATAATAATTGAAAAAATATTAATCATATAATCTTTTTTTACATATATATCTGAAATTTTGAATTCACTAAACTTTAATTGATTTTATTTTCTAAAAATTTTCTAGTTTGTTGCTGAGGTTCACAGATGATGTTTTTGATGCAGGATTAGCTGCAACAATAGGTAAGTAACATTTGAAAATGTTCAATATATTAATATTATACAGGGTGTCCTGCTCAAATCTCCCAAGTTTTAAATATCTGTATAAAATGAGTTATAAAGATAGGTTAATGAAATGTCTGTTGAAAATTCAACTAATACTTAAGTTTTATGAGCATATACTCAAAATACTTGCATTCTATTTCATAGAAGGAAAATAGCAACACTGCAGGAGAAAGAAGTCCATCACTTGCATCTTGCGTGAATACAACTACAGTTGCTTACTTAATGTTTAAATACTTAAATTGTGACATCCATAACATCTTTCTCTTGTTTGCATGTTGAAAATTTCATGTTATTACATGGCTTTTGAGGTCTTAAAAATGTTAGTTATGCAATATCATAAATTTGAGAGTGCACAGTCTAGTCGACAAAATTTTTTTAAGTACAGTATCTTAATATCTTTCAAGCACCTCACAATTCACACCTTCAATTTGAAGGCAGATGTTAATAAATCAGTCAAAAAATGAAAACCAAGGACAAAAAATGAGAAACATAATTTAAAATGACACTATTTATCATTTTCAATTTTGGTTTTAATAATTTTGATAGTGTAACAAAATTACTGATTCAAATTTTTTCACGTTTGTTAATATTTTATAAAATTTGGAAAGTTTATTAAGGGACAATTTAATAAATTTATAGCTTTGTAACAGATTACAGGCTTTATTGATGAAAAATAAATAAAAACAGTGTTTTACTTTCCCAGCTTGTTGTTTACAACACAGGAAAATATTGGAATTTTGTCAAATTTGATCCTCCAAGTTTTTTTTTGCAAATCTCCTAAATCCAAAAATGGCAATGAAAAAAATCCCATGTGTTGGTGTCTATTTCGTTTAATAAATCAGGATGGGGTAATGATTAAGAAATGAAATTTAGTGCAGTAGCTTGTGTATAAAGGGAATTGATGCTATTAAATTTTGAAGATTAAAGATCAAGGAGTGGGAAGACAGTCAGGGATCATGTTTAGATCATAACTCAAGTAAAGTCAGACTTGTGATTTTACTTGTTATTAGCAATTATAATTTTAGATAAAACTTGTCTCTACCCTCAAAATTAAACTACTTGCAATTTTGTAATTATTAATAATTTAAAATTTGTTTTTGAACAAAATCTTGTAATGAATGGTGTCGCAAACTAATTTTAAATTTATTCTATTATGATGTGTTTTCACAGGAAAAGTTATGCATTTTGTTTCTGGATTTTTTATTTAATGAAATGTCTTGTATTAAATTTTAATAATTCTGCAACTCTGAAAACTTTTTTAATTAATAATTTTAACCAATTAAAAATTTTAATTTGCAAAATTTAAGAAGATAACTCATTAGAAAAAATGGTAAATGTATAGGCAATTTTTCTCAATTTTTTTTTTTTTTAGAGATACATGCCATATATCTTCTAATAGACACCTCCTACATTTAATTATCGAACTGGCTGACTGACTCAGCACTTAATAGCGTATGGTTATACAGGTATACCTCACCTTATGTCGGTAATTGATTCCAGGAAAGGTGACATAATTTACTTGTTTTAAATTAATTTACGTTAATTTACTTGTCTCCAAATCTAATTGTCACTAGGCTAAACCATAAATTACCATTCCCGGTTTTGTATTTTATTTATTAATGCATTTTTAATAATATATGGTTAATAAGGATCTATTTTAAGCTTACAAACAAATAATTTTTAGTTTTTAATATAGTACAGAAAAAAGTAATGTAAATTTACGAATGCATGTACTGTAAATACAGTACATACTTGTAAATGTATATATTTTAATATAATTTCATGTGCTTTAAACGCTTTTCTAGTGATATTGAGACTTCAGTATTTGTGGCAGACAGACGTAAAGTCAAATAAAATGACAAACTTGATTTTTATTTTTCCATATACTTTTTTGACAAACGACGTATAATCGGGAATGACGTAAGTTGAGGTATACCTGTATTCTACAAAAAAATAAAGAAACCAAATAAAGAACATATCTAAATATACAGATATAACAAAGGATAATTAACAATCCTTTTTGCTAATTTTGGTCAACTGACTAGGAT
Organism: Centruroides sculpturatus; assembly: GCF_000671375.1. Lineage (NCBI taxonomy): Eukaryota > Metazoa > Arthropoda > Arachnida > Scorpiones > Buthidae > Centruroides > Centruroides sculpturatus. Next base: position 342,688 of record NW_019384385.1, on the reverse strand, counting down.
ACGATGCACTTAAAAATGAAATCAGAAATTTTCGGTTTTGCCAGAGACTGGCATGTGCATAAATGCAACCTTTGCTATAAGGTTGCATTTATGCACATGCGAGAAGAGATGGGAAATGTGCAAAAACTAACTTTTTGGACCAGAATTCACAATCACAACATCGTTTATACAGAGGCGAGAAATTAATTTCTCACCTCTGTATAAACGATATAGATCTTAGCGAACATCAGTTCTAAATTATGTTGCTGTGGCAAATAGTGCCAATAGCAGAAAGCTCTATTTGTGGTATTTTCTGGTCATGATTACAAATTATGTTTGTTTATAATTTATAGTTTAAATTATTTTCATTATTCGTAATTACTATTAGGTAATAATGAAAATAAGTTATTAGCCTTTAAATAAAAGAAAACATTCTCAATCTAAATTATAACGTCAAATGAAACAAAACCCATAAACGTAAAATAACATTCAGACTTGACTCCTTACAAATAATATATATCATTGTGGCCAATTAATTTTATTTCACTGTTTCCTTGCTTAGAGTTACTATTCTCACTTATTTTGAAGTCATTTTTCTGTTCCGAGGTCTGCATGCCTTTCACTTGTTCCTCAGAAACATGTTGACCTCTTCTGTGACTTACACATGGATCCTATGACCAGAACCTTTCTGTGTCACTCATTTTGATTTAGGATTGGAAAATGATTTCTTCTAGATATGGTGAAACTCCCATTATATTGACACAACTGATTTGAATTTATCCTGCAGTGTTACCATTTTCCTTCTAGAGACCGATAACGCTACCAGAAGTCAGTGGCAGAAATTTTGAGTATGTGAAATTTGAATATTAGCTGACTTTTTGATAGAGATTTTATAATTTATCATCATCATAATTTCATTTTAGAGATACAGTAGACCCCCCTATAAAATGGGTTCATATAATTCGGATTCATATATAATGGCAAAAAAATTGCAACCATATTCGTATAAACACGCTAAAAGAGACTCCTATATAACGGTAAAATGTCATCACCGACTCGTGTCGTGACAGGATTGGTCGAATCTAGACCAATAGCGGATATTGCACAAACCGTTCAGTTTAAATGAGCAGCAGACCTACTAAAAACCATTTATTATTTAACATCCATAAAAATTATATTTATATTAATGACGTCTCCAAAGTTCAGCAAATTTTTCGCAGAAAAATAATTTATCAGAAAGCATGCGTGCCCCATTCGATGCACCGCTCCACAATGAAAATAAGCTTAAGCAATGGTGTCGTCAAACAGTGCATATTCAGTACATAATCCTACAATTTTTTGTTTATAGCTACAGTGACCATACGTCCTTTATTTAAGAGGACAGTCCTTTATTTCACTGCTCTGTCCTTTAACTTTATTTAAGAGGACAGTCCTTTATTTCACTGCTCTGTCCTTTAACTTTATTTATTTTCTAAAATAGGCATTTTGTCCTTTATTTTGTAAAGTTGACGCAAAGTTTAAAAAAATTTTTGAATAATATATTGAACAAGTTAGTTTTGTGTACGCCATCACGATCAGTGTTGCATTGCTACATAGAGCGCAGTAGTGCAGTGTGTTGCCAACCAAACGGCCCACTGACAGTACCAGGGGTTTCTTCCTATTGTTATTAGAAAAGTGGTTTTAGCATTAGAAAAATCAGAAAATATACAAGCCAAAAAATTCAATGATGCTGTGTACACATTTTATCAAACGTGCATAGATTATCTAAATGATTGGGACATGTTTTTTATTGAAATAGAGGTGTTTGAATGGGTCACATTATGTGAAATCCCTTTGTGGGCGAAGGTAGAGGAAAGCTATATCTTTATTTCGAATCATTGGTCCGTAAATATACTCGACGGTGAATTATTTGATGAAGTTTCATGTGTAAAAAAATATGTCACAAACGAAAAGATCGACGAATGGTGACAGAATAACCAGCCCTGCCATCAAAGGTGGATTGAGATTTTTGAACATTTTACAGCAAAAGAAATTGTTTTCAAAAACATTTGTAAAATCGTAGAATTTTCTTTGTCTCCCTGGATCTAATGCCCCCGTTGAACGAATATTTTCATTGCTGAATAATATGTGGACGAATGAAAAAACTGATTTAAAAGTAAGCACATTAGAAGCATGTATTTCCATCAAATACAACTTTCAAATGAACTGTATGGAATTTTATGACTTTAAAGCGTGAAACGGCGCTATAAAAAAATTAATTCTACTGAAAAGTATCAAAATTAATGTTATTTAAATTTTTACAATGTGTGTATGTGTAATAATTCAGATTGTTTAAAATTTTAATGTATGCATTGTTGTATGCTACTATTTTCGTAATAAATGTTATAAACTTATGAATTTTATAAGGTATTTTTTGATTTTCTTCGATATGTCCTTTATTTTCCCCCAAAAAATATGGTCACTGTATTTATAGCATAGTTTATATGGATTATTCCCAAAAAATTATACGTGCTTTGGAAATGTTGAGTCAGATTAGTCTAGAATTGATTTAATTTTATGGAAGAAAACCTTTCAAACAGCTGTAGTTCGTAAACTGCATGAGTGCCAGGCTGTGATTGGCTCATGTATTTAAGGACTCATAGAACATCAGTTTGATAAAGAATGGAAAGTATCTACCGTGTTATAGGGGGGTCGACTGTATTTGAAACTAGGAAGATTTGAGCAGGATGCAATGTTTATTAAATTATTATGAAAATTTTAAAGTATTTTAAAATCAAAATACCGTAAACTTTCAGTAACTTGGAATAATAGGGGTTGTCCAAGTTATTGGATGTTTTCTCCAAAGACATGGAAAATGAAAAAGGGGATATACAGTAATTTTTTATCACCTCTATACAGAAGTTTTACTGTACTTTGTAGGTTATACTGTTGAATTTATTATTACAGGAAATATTCTTAGAGCAAACTGGATGTGAGACAATGAGATATATACAGTACACTATACATTGCTGTATACTGTAGTGTCATGAAATTTTTGAGCTCATTTCTTGTAATGAGATATAGAAACACACCTACTAATTTCCATCAGTAGGTAATAATACAATAAAAACGTTTCTGAATAGGTGAAAAACATTCTTATTGTATTGTTACAGGAAATGAGCTCAAAACTTGTATGACAATATGGTATACAGCAATATACAGTCTTTAGTAACTACTGACTACAGTAATATAATGCATGATATTGCAAAGACAGCCAGATATTGGAAATACTCATTAATTATAATTTTGTCATAATTATAATTACTGATTGATTATAATTTTTCTATTTTCAAGTAATGTTAAATTACTGTAAGATTTTTCAAAAAAATCTGAGATTTGCAGGAGTTTATTGTACTTCCAATTTTTTTTATTTGTCATGTTAGAAAAGTTTATTATATGCATGTGAAATTCTGTTAGTCATGATTCAACTAATCAGGGACTCAGTCAGTTGTGATCCTTGGAATTCAAAATTAAGAGAAGAATTTGTAAATTACATATAAATGAATCGTTAACACTTTGAGTAATATAAGAAAATGGTCATTGTGAATTAGTTTCAAAGGAAAACATAAATAGCAGAAGGATCAGAGAATATTTTGCCATAGAAAGGATGGCTACTAACAAGCAGTGCTCTGGACTGACTCTCATTTTCACGATTTTTATATTGTCATAGAGATCAGCTGAAGACATAACAGATGATATAATTTCAGTTGCAGGGGGGGGCAGTTACAAGAATCTGCAAGCTATTAGATTGTAAAAAATTAATATAAAATAATACAAAGTATTTTTATGGTTACTATCAATTTCGTGTAAATTGTGAACATTTTCTAAGGCACTTAAATAATTGTGCCTTTGCTATTTTTTGACATTTTTTTTGTAAAAGTTGAAAAACAAAAAACTAGATCTTAAAACTTCAACGTAGCCTGAAGTACTATACCTATAAGTTTTTTCAGTACCAGAACCAATTAACTTCCAAGAATGTTATGTGAACTTTCTTTTTACCCTGTGATCATATCTCGGTGACAACTTTATACTGGATGGGTTATCTTCTAAAAAATTTACTAAACTACTTACTATGTTTCAAAAATTATTCACATGTTTTCATATAAACTTGACTTTTTATTTCATACAAAAGAACCAAAATCACATGATAAATTACTTCAGAATCACATTTAAAAAAATCATTAAACAGAAATTTTATAAAATGGAAGTTCTATTGTACTTTAAACATTACAGAAGAGATGCTTTGAGCATCTGATGTCATAGTTAACGAGTTTTTAATGAATTTTAATAACAATGACTTGTTTTGTTACCTTTATGAATATAGAAATATTTAATAAATTGTGATTTTAAGGAATTAAGAGTTTGGTACCACAAATACATGAATTGATTAACTAATATTTGAATTTAAAGGAAAAATTTATTCCTTATTTCTAAATACACAAAGCTCTTTGGAATTAAGCACAAAATTACTATGGAGAACTTATCACACAGGAAAACTTTTTTGAGAGAAAAAGTAGATTCTATTCTCTATTTCTTTCCAAAAGGAAATACAGTTTTGGCCATTTGTTCCTCATCAGTGTAGTGACTACTGGAATAACTAAGTACTTAAAAATATAGGAGTAAAACAAGTAAAACTTGCTAAAATATAAAAAAAAATTGGCAAGTGAAATGGTAAAAACATAACTTCCAAAATATAAATGTTGTTTTTTTTTTGTAAAAAATAAAATTTACTTCTTCTATCAAAAAAGTGTTCTTGTGTGATAAACACAAAATTGCTACGGAGAACTTAATTCCAAAGAACAACAGAGAACATGAAGCAATCAAATATATACAAAGCTGCTTATGCTTAGAAGGCATTGACAATTTTGCAGTAATTGTTATAAAACAGAAGTTAACAAATGTTATCTTTATGATTATCCTACAAACTTTGTAAATAAGCATATTTATTTATATGTGCATGCACATGTACAGTACATAATACAATGTATGTATGTAATAATTTTTAAAAATTAATTAATTTTTTTTAGGTGTTGATTTTAAAGTTAAAGTAATTACTGTTGATGGGAATACAGCAAAGTTAGCTATTTGGGTGAGTTTAAAAATAGAAATTTGTATTTTTTATAATAACAATATAATTTTATTAAACAATAGGATTAATTATCAAATTAATATAAATGTTTAGTTTTGAATAAATATTGACAAAATTTTATGATTAAAAATTTATCAGACATCTCTATTTCTAGCAATCATTTTCCTACTTTCCATTTCTGACTAGTTACTAAGGACAGTAGTTTCAGATGATAAAATAACTGACTTAACTAGTAATAGTTAGTTCTGATCATTAATTACTATGCAAGATTCTGACACAACTTAAAGATTTAGTATAAAATGTTTTGTAACTTAATTGAATTTAACATGAAAAATAGCTTTCAAAGTAATCAAGCTTTTTGACTGAATAACTTTATTTCAAGCTCTCTTGTATTTATTTTATGTTGTGATTGATTGAATTCTCTGATTACTTGCTGTTTTTATTTCTGATAGTTATGTTTATTGTTATTTGTATTTATTTCAAATTAACAGAACAAAGAGTGTTTTGTTGTATAGTGTCTAGAGGTATTCTTAATTGCAATGTTTTAAAAGATATAAGTAAACAGAGTATACTGTTTTTAAATCTGTGTGGTCTTCAAGAGATGACAAAGAATTGTATATTCTTAAAGTAAAACTTTTATTACAGTTTAATTATGTATTTACATTAAATTTATAACTTATTATTAATAATTTGATTAATTATTATTTAGATTTACTCAATAAACTGTGAAATGTAAATATATTCATAATGAAATGTGTATTTAGAGATATCATGATTCCTTATTTTGCTACAAAATAAAATTAAATAAGCATTCTTAAATTGAAGTTTTTTCACTGTACATAACAATTTTTATTAATTAGTATTAAGATAAATATGAATAGTAGTTAAGTATATGTAATTAATTAATAAACATATATTAACAGTAATATTTTGTATGAAAATCGTGATGATTATTGAATATTTTTAGGATACTGCTGGATCAGAGAGGTTTAGAACACTTACACCCAGTTATTATAGAGGGGCACAAGGTGCAATTTTAGGTAAGCTTTACATTTAAAATTGCTCGTAATAGTGAGTTTTTAAGTGAGAAACATAAAATATAATATCAGGTTATAAAGGTGAAATTTAATGTTTTGAAAAAACTTTGATAATTAAGTCAACAAAAATTACAGTTCAGATTTGTAGGCAAACACCATTAGCATCAATCATATCTTACTACACTTTGTTGCAAACTTTCAATCCCATGAACATAGAATGACTGGGGTTTACTTTGAAAAAGTCTTTAGTGTTATGTATTGTCAGTGAACTGTATATTGGTAATATGGCTCTGCAGACTGAAATAGATGATAGTAAGTTGGCACCAAGTCTGGGCTGTAAAGTGGATGAAGCAGAACGTTCCAGCCCTGACTGGCCAGCTTCTCTAAGGTCATTTGTTCTATGTGATGGTGTGCTGTTGTGGCAANTTTATTTATATGTGCATGCACATGTACAGTACATAATACAATGTATGTATGTAATAATTTTTAAAAATTAATTAATTTTTTTTAGGTGTTGATTTTAAAGTTAAAGTAATTACTGTTGATGGGAATACAGCAAAGTTAGCTATTTGGGTGAGTTTAAAAAATGGTCATTGTGAATTAGTTTCAAAGGAAAACATAAATAGCAGAAGGATCAGAGAATATTTTGCCATAGAAAGGATGGCTACTAACAAGCAGTGATCTGGACTGACTCTCATTTTCACGATTTTTATATTGTCATAGAGATCAGCTGAAGACATAACAGATGATATAATTTCAGTTGCAGGGGGGGCAGTTACAAGAATCTGCAAGCTATTAGATTGTAAAAAATTAATATAAAATAATACAAAGTATTTTTATGGTTACTATCAATTTTGTGTAAATTGTGAACATTTTCTAAGGCACTTAAATAATTGTGCTTTTGCTATTTTTTGACTTTTTTTTGTAAAAGTTGAAAAACAAAAAACTAGATCTTAAAACTTCAACGTAGCCTGAAGTACTATACCTATAAGTTTTTTCAGTACCTGAACCAATTAACTTCCAAGAATGTTATGTGAACTTCCTTTTTACCCTGTGATCATATCTCGGTGACAACTTTATACTGGATGGGTTATCTTCTAAAAAATTTACTAAACTACTTACTATGTTTCAAAAATTATTCACATGTTTTCATATAAACTTGACTTTTTATTTCATACAAAAGAACCAAAATCACATGATAAATTACTTCAGAATCACATTTAAAAAAATCATTAAACAGAAATTTTATAAAATGGAAGTTCTATTGTACTTTAAACATTACAGAAGAGATGCTTTGAGCATCTGATGTCATAGTTAATGAGTTTTTAATGAATTTTAATAACAATGACTTGTTTTGTTACCTTTATGAATATAGAAATATTTAATAAATTGTGATTTTAAGGAATTAAGAGTTTGGTACCACAAATACATGAATTGATTAACTAATATTTGAATTTAAAGGAAAAATTTATTCCTTATTTCTAAATACACAAAGCTCTTTGGAATTAAGCACAAAATTACTATGGAGAACTTATCACACAGGAAAACTTTTTTGAGAGAAAAAGTAGATTCTATTCTCTATTTCTTTCCAAAAGGAAATACAGTTTTGGCCATTTGTTCCTCATCAGTGTAGTGACTACTGGAATAACTAAGTACTTAAAAATATAGGAGTAAAACAAGTAAAACTTGCTAAAATATAAAAAAAAATTGGCAAGTGAAATGGTAAAAACATAACTTCCAAAATATAAATGTTGTTTTTTTTTTGTAAAAAATAAAATTTACTTCTTCTATCAAAAAAGTGTTCTTGTGTGATAAACACAAAATTGCTACGGAGAACTTAATTCCAAAGAACAACAGAGAACATGAAGCAATCAAATATATACAAAGCTGCTTATGCTTAGAAGGCATTGACAATTTTGCAGTAATTGTTATAAAACAGAAGTTAACAAATGTTATCTTTATGATTATCCTACAAACTTTGTAAATAAGCATATTTATTTATATGTGCATGCACATGTACAGTACATAATACAATGTATGTATGTAATAATTTTTAAAAATTAATTAATTTTTTTTAGGTGTTGATTTTAAAGTTAAAGTAATTACTGTTGATGGGAATACAGCAAAGTTAGCTATTTGGGTGAGTTTAAAAATAGAAATTTGTATTTTTTATAATAACAATATAATTTTATTAAACAATAGGATTAATTATCAAATTAATATAAATGTTTAGTTTTGAATAAATATTGACAAAATTTTATGATTAAAAATTTATCAGACATCTCTATTTCTAGCAATCATTTTCCTACTTTCCATTTCTGACTAGTTACTAAGGACAGTAGTTTCAGATGATAAAATAACTGACTTAACTAGTAATAGTTAGTTCTGATCATTAATTACTATGCAAGATTCTGACACAACTTAAAGATTTAGTATAAAATGTTTTGTAACTTAATTGAATTTAACATGAAAAATAGCTTTCAAAGTAATCAAGCTTTTTGACTGAATAACTTTATTTCAAGCTCTCTTGTATTTATTTTATGTTGTGATTGATTGAATTCTCTGATTACTTGCTGTTTTTATTTCTGATAGTTATGTTTATTGTTATTTGTATTTATTTCAAATTAACAGAACAAAGAGTGTTTTGTTGTATAGTGTCTAGAGGTATTCTTAATTGCAATGTTTTAAAAGATATAAGTAAACAGAGTATACTGTTTTTAAATCTGTGTGGTCTTCAAGAGATGACGAAGAATTGTATATTCTTAAAGTAAAACTTTTATTACAGTTTAATTATGTATTTACATTAAATTTATAACTTATTATTAATAATTTGATTAATTATTATTTAGATTTACTCAATAAACTGTGAAATGTAAATATATTCATAATGAAATGTGTATTTAGAGATATCATGATTCCTTATTTTGCTACAAAATAAAATTAAATAAGCATTCTTAAATTGAAGTTTTTTCACTGTACATAACAATTTTTATTAATTAGTATTAAGATAAATATGAATAGTAGTTAAGTATATGTAATTAATTAATAAACATATATTAACAGTAATATTTTGTATGAAAATCGTGATGATTATTGAATATTTTTAGGATACTGCTGGATCAGAGAGGTTTAGAACACTTACACCCAGTTATTATAGAGGGGCACAAGGTGCAATTTTAGGTAAGCTTTACATTTAAAATTGCTCGTAATAGTGAGTTTTTAAGTGAGAAACATAAAATATAATATCAGGTTATAAAGGTGAAATTTAATGTTTTGAAAAAACTTTGATAATTAAGTCAACAAAAATTACAGTTCAGATTTGTAGGCAAACACCATTAGCATCAATCATATCTTACTACACTTTGTTGCAAACTTTCAATCCCATGAACATAGAATGACTGGGGTTTACTTTGAAAAAGTCTTTAGTGTTATGTATTGTCAGTGAACTGTATATTGGTAATATGGCTCTGCAGACTGAAATAGATGATAGTAAGTTGGCACCAAGTCTGGGCTGTAAAGTGGATGAAGCAGAACGTTCCAGCCCTGACTGGCCAGCTTCTCTAAGGTCATTTGTTCTATGTGATGGTGTGCTGTTGTGGCAAAATCAGACTTTGTCAATTTTTGGACAAGGTTCTTTAATCTTGATGTTCAAACAATATAATTGTTTATAGAGTTCTTTTATGACAGTGATATTGGTTAGAAGCAGCTCTATTGTGATGATGCCAAGCAAACACAGATCATAGTCTACTTCTGCACTATTGGCCCTTTGATATTTGCAACAGATGATTGACTGTTGTTCACCTATGAACTCTTGCATGTCATGCTGTAGTGTAAGATCCACTTCTCACTCACAATTGACTTAAGCCAGTTGATTGTGTGGTGCTTGGGGAACAATGAATTGCAGATGGTTAGTTGTCAAATTTTGTTCACAGCAGTCAGTTTTTGGGGCAACTATTTGCCTAGTTTGTTCACATTGGCAACAGCATGAAGGAGATTGATGATGGTTTTATGGGAATACTTATATTGTGCTAATTCTCTGGTGGTCAACCATGGATTATTCGCTATCACTTGCTGGAGAATATTATCATCAATGGAATTGTTTCCTAGATGGAGTTCATCTTGAAGCAAGAAATCTCCATCATTGAATTTCTTGAAAGTTTCATGTTGTCAGACATTGCTGATGGATTTATATCCAATAAAATATGATAAAATGCCCTTTAGTTAATTTACTTTTATATCCATGTTGAATGTTCTAGAACTTTTTTTTCCAGTCATGTTTAGAAATGTCTAACTTTCACCTTTTACAACCTGGTATCAGTACTTTAAACAATTTAATGATATATTTGCATAAGTTATTAATGTATATTGTTTACTCAATTAAAATATAGCTTTAAAAATAATTTCAACAATTTCCATTATATTTATGCAGTTAATTCTCAAACATAAAAATGACCTTTAAAATTATTTTTGCAAATTTGCTTATGAATAACAATTATAAAATAATACATTATCAAAGTGTGTATAATTTAGTAGCCATATGTAATCAAATATTAATAAATAAATATAATTTGATTTTAAATAAGTGGAGCAAATTTTAACATTTATTAAAATGCATACTAATAAAGTTATTGCTTTTTATTTTGTTAATGTAATTAGTAAAACATTTGGAAAGTATTATGTAGATGTTAACTCATTTTAGTTATTTTATTGAATAAAATTAATAAAATGAAAAACTTAAATTTTATAGTTTATGATGTGACTAATAGAGCAAGTTTTGTAAAATTGGACCAATGGCTAAATGAATTAGAAACTTATTCTACAAGAAGTGGTATTGTAAAAATGCTTGTTGGGAACAAGATTGATAAGGTAATTTGAATTTAACTTAAAAATTTTGATAGTTACATTGTTAAATTACACATAAATGAAACTTTTTTAAGTTGTTATTAAACAGATTACTCACTGCAAAACTGAATAATATAAATGACGGTATATTGAGAAATCTAGTACTCTTGCTAAGTCAAATCTTATTTTTGTTTCAGTTTGACTTCCATAGACTCTAGGTATTGTGTGTCTGAACACAACACAAATTATATTTTGACAGAGCAATTATAAGAAATAAATGATCCATCACAATAGACTGGATATTATCCTCATTGATAAAGTGCACAAAACTATCTATATTATTGATATCACTATACCAAATACATATAATCTACAAAATAGCAATACAGGAAAAAAAAAAAAAGTAAATATACTGCTCTTTCTCTCAAGAAGTAAAACACTTGTGATGTGGAGTTTATTCATTTTCCATATCAATAGTTCTTTCAGCCACAGGAGTTATCCCACATTCATTACATAAAAGCCTAAAGAGAATAGAATATGAGAGAATAAATTCACTGAAATTTATATAGCTATTTATAAAAAGTTATCATTCTGGCAACTTGTCAGATTGTCAGAAAATTTCTCCAAACTGTTTAAAATTTCATACTGGTCTCACAGGCTGTCTTCTGGGCCTGCCTGCTAGATTAATGCTGGACACAATTTGAGAATGATATACAGTAAAAATAATAGTGCACTAACAATGTTTATTTGCTTTTATTAGCTGATTTATTTTTAGTTTGATATTAAATTCTGGAGTTTTCTTTTCTACTATGTCTGAAGTACTGTATTGTTTGTATAATGACATTTACTGAAATATTACTGCAATAAGATTGTAACTCAAAATTTCATTAATTCAAATGATTCTCTGACACTTCCATTTTTGACTTATCAATAGTCAACTATAGATGAAAGCTTCGTCAATTTAGTAGGCATATTGTCCAAAATCATATACTTTGGAAACTTAGTGTATGATTTGGACAGATCAGTTAAATTACTTTTTTACTCAGAAGGTTTAGACTGATGGTGAGAAAGAAAAGAGACAGATCAACTAATGGATTGAATGATGTTGGAGCAAGAATTTACTTTAGTCTGTATCTCATGGTGTTGTGAACTAGTGGGATTTGGATATCAGAGAAGTTATAAGGTACAGACAGGACAAGTTTTGATATTACATGAGTTTTCTCACATAACCAATTAAATTTCTCAAGCTTCTTCTTAACCACTAAATCCTGTAGTGTGTGTGTGATGGGTCAGGGTGGTGGTTTCCTTGAGAACCTTGGACCTATCATGGAATGAGCGTGTGTGAAATTTAATGATTTGTTTAGTCACATAATATGAAATCAGTTTTATTTAAATCAACACTCCCACTGCATATTATGTCAGTTATGTATGAAATAAACAAGCGTGTGTAGACAGGTCAGTTTAGTAAAGTACATGTTAAGATGAGTGTTTGAGAATCTTTGATAAAAACATGGTGTTAGCACATGATGGGTCAGGGTGGTGGTTTCCTTGAGAACCTTGGACCTATCATGGAATGAGCATGTGTGAAATTTAATAATTTGTTTAGTCACATAATATGAAATCAGTTTTATTTAAATCAACACTTCCACTGCATATTATGTCAGTTATGTATGAAATAAACAAGTGTAGACAGGTCAGTTTAGTAAAGTACATGTAAAGATGAGTGTTTGAGAATCTTTGATAAAAACATGGTGTTAGCACATTGGAGGACCTTTATGTGAATGGAATTCTGACAGATGTCACCTATCTGAATGTTGTTGTTGATCAAGTACACACCTCCATGCTACTGTGTTTCCTGATGGAGATAGCTTTTATCAGCAAAACAATGCTCCATGTTACACGACTAGGATTGTCAGAATGTTGTTCACAGAACAACTTCCTGAAAGAGTGAGTTCCAGTTATTACCATGGCCTCTGAATTCTTCTGAGAGTCCAGTTGAGTACATGTGATTTGAGTTAGAGAACTGGGCTCATGATATATCACCTCAACGACAAAATTTTCAACAACTGAAGGCTCTTCTAGTGACATCTTGGTTTTTCTCTCATTAGATACCTATCAAAGTCTTGTAGAATCCATGGCTTGTCAGGTTCAGGCTGTTTCTGCAGAAAAAGGAATGTCAACATCTATTCAGTATAATGCCATAATGTTTAAAATGGTTTGTGTATGTGATTTTATGCAGTGTTCTATTTCATTCATTGATTTAAATTTTTAAATTTTACTGCAAAATTTTATAAACTTTTATTAAACTTCTTATTGTAACAATGTTATTGAAATCAGCATGATTGTATCATTGTCCAGATTTCTCTAGGTAAACTCCATAGTATTCTTAAGAATAGTACTAATTATTAACTAAAGATATTTTGTTGCTTTATAAATAATTGTGTAACAAAATGAAATCTTAAATTCTAGCACCTTGTCAGAAGACAAGCTGTGAAGGCTGATCCTTTAAACTTAAAGGAATCATAAGATCTCTGGAATATAAATTTTATATTTTATATATATATACATACAGCTATAGCTATGGGTTATGTATATCAAAGGTTTGTCCTCGGGTTTTATGGTTTATCCTTGTGGTTATAACAAGGAAGTGGACACTTCTATGACTTTCTTGCTCGAGTTTGAATATTAGACTACATAAGTTATTATTAACTTCATTCAAAAACGCTCAGTCGCTTAGGTTTTGATTGTCAGATTTAATTTATTTTGTTTGTTATATCACTTTATAAATAATTGTTGATTTTAAAAAATTTTTAAATTTTAATCTATGTTTAAGGTTTTTAAAAATTTAACATAATTTTCAATTGACATATAAAATAAAATACATTTTAAAATATTTTTACAATATTTTTATGAAAATTTACAGAAATTTCAAAAAATTATATAAATTTGAAAAACTGTATAGTTTAATGTTAAATACAGTATTTTGTAGTATGGTTAGACTGTAATATGAATGTTTATCAAAATTTTAAAAATTTATTATATATTTATTACTATATATAAACGAAGAAACTATGTAGCTTTACAAAATAATTATTTTCTTTCAGGAAAATCAAGTAGTTAGTCGTGAAGAAGGAATGAAATATGCCAGAAAACATTCCATGTTGTTTATAGAAGCAAGTGCAAAAACTAAAGATGGTGTTCAGTGTGCATTCGAAGAATTGGTTGAAAAGGTCAATTGTATTTTTCATATATTTTGCATAAGAATATATTGAAAACAAAATCAGATTCAAAATTATAATTTGTATTAAATTAAAATATATTAAGACGTATTGTAATAAAATTATAAAATCTACAAAATTATTTAAAAAATCATACCTAATTGGAAGGATGCAGAATAATTTTCAAGGCCAAAAATTTTCTTAGAACATAAATTTTACATAACAAATTTCCCATAGTGCAACACACTACTGCACAAAATAAAACATTTTATGAATAAATTAATAATTATTACTGTATAGTTTGAAATATTCTAATTAAATCATACAAATAGTTAAATAGGTCTACCATATAATTTGCTACACAACATGATGAACTGACATTAACATAAACGTTTTTTTAAATTAAAAGAATGCTTTAAGTACATATTAACATAGAATAGCATGTATAATTATAAACTTGATATACTATGTTGATTTAATAGAAATAAAATTTAAATTTGAATGTGATGGGCATTATTACCAACACATAGATGACCTATTTTTAGCACAAGGCACTAGTAACAGATGACTTAACATCCAAAACCACAAAAATTTCTTTATAATGATGATGATATAATTTTTTTGTGAAAATTGTTTAAATATACCAATGTTTTGCAAAAGGATTCAATTTTTTGAGTTTTTGACTGACTTTCGCTTTTGTTTGAAAATGTGACCATAGTGTTTATTTTAATGGTTTTTATTAACCAATAAGATAAACACTGCATTATTTGATGCCTTATTACTGTTTTTCATAAGTTAAGGTATAATACATACTTATTTAGTTTGCATTGAAAAGTAAGAATGGGATAAATTTTAAAACAAAAATATATCTATGAAAAATGAGAAATAAAGGAAAATATGTTCATAAAGTGATAAAACTTCTGTTTAGTTTATTAATGAACTTCTGTTTAGTTTATTCTGAAAAAATCTTTAAATGCAGTTTATTAATTTGTAAGTTTTCTTTGCAGGGCATGAGTGATTGTTTTGTTTTAATTTTAATTTGATCCAAAATTTCACCTGTTAAATAGTGTCAAAATAATTTTGAAATTAAACAGAGTTTCTTTTTTGAATCTTTTAAAGCTCTGTTTTGTTTTCCTCAGGACTGCTTTAATTTCCCGTGAAACATGTTTGTGAATTTAGACAGTCTTCACACCTAGATTTGCTATAATTAAATAGGTTTAAAAAATTATTATCATCAAATAAGATTTTGACATCAAACACAGTTACATACAATAATATTGCTAAACATTATCTTTATTTCTTTTATTGAAACAAAATACATCATATACAACAGCATTTCATTGCTTTTACATTAGAGACAGAACAACAGCATTTTATTTGTTGTTCTGTCTCTAATGAATCCAATAGAAATACAGTAGAGTTTCAATAGTTTTGAGACACTACTGCCCTTAAGCCGAAGTACAGTTACTCAATCAAAATGCATAAAAATTACATATTTGGATAATTCAAATCAAGTATATGATAAGACATAAATTGAAATTGTAAGCACACTGAAAGGTCTATATCTGCTTTCGATTTATTGCATTATCCAATGATATACAGTCGACCCCCCCATAACACGGTAGATACGTTCCACTTTATAAGAATTTCAAGTTGTAGGAATCCTTAAATACATGAGCCAATCACAGCCTGGCATGTGTGCAGTTTACAGACTATGGCTGTTTGAAAGGTTTTCTTCCATAAAATTATTCAATTCTAGACTAATTTGACTCAACATTTCCAAAACACATATAATTTTTTGGGAATAATCCATATGAACTATGCTATAAACAAAAAATTGTAGGATTACTTACCAAGTGTGCACCGTTCAACAACACCATTGCTTAAGCTTGTTTTCGTCGCGGAGCAGTGCATCGAACGGCGGGCGCGTTTTCTGATAAGTTATTTTTCTGCGAAAAATTCACTGAACTTTGGAGACATCATTAATAGAAATAATTTTTATGGCCTTTGAATAAGAAATGTTTTTTTCACAAGAAATGTATAAAATTACAGTACTGTATTAGACTTACAGTACCTAATTTATATACTGTACAGATGATAGTAAACTCAACTTACCTGCCTAAACTCTCCGTAGCGTGTAAGTAGTTCAGCTGCTCGTCCACTATTGGTCCAGATTCGACCAATCCTGTCACGACACGAGTCAGCGATGATGTTTTATCGTATTTTACGAGTCTCTTTTAGCATCTTTGTACGAATACGGTCACAATTTTTTCACCGTGATATACGAATCCGCATTATATGAACCCGCATTATAGGGGGGTCGACTATAGTTGCCACTTGCCCTGTATTGTATTGTTACAGGATTCTTGTCATTGTTATTATTACTACTAAAGTGATATTTTAATATAATGGATGTATCATTATCACCTATTTGGATGTTCCATATTTCATTACCCATGAGGCAACAATCCTACTTTCAGGACTTGTCCAGTTGAAAACACTTCAGTGTAGCATTGAGGTTTTCAATAAAAGCTTTCTAAAGTACTATATTTTGCTTAGTGGAGAGAGTTACTGTTACTTTTGTTTTGACATTTTATAAATTTCAGTAATAATGAGTAACAAAGATAAAAAAAAAAAAATTTGTTTCCATGCAAATGAAATAAATATGTACAGTCGATCCCCCTATAAGATCATTGATTTTTCCGTTTTATCTGAATTACATGTTGTACGAGTCACTTAGATTTTACAAATACGTGTGCCGGGCTGTGAACGGCTCACATATTTGTAAAATCTAAGTGACTCGTACAACATGTAATTCAGATAAAACGGAAAAATCAATGATCTTATAGGGGGGTCGACTGTAAA